>NW_025151217.1:0-1377 GCF_004010195.1 Chiloscyllium plagiosum | reverse complement strand
ATAACAATGGAATGAAGAAAATATGTAGCCTTAAATTATCAATCAGTCATAGATCAAAATTCTGAGTAATAACGGTCAGAACACAGAAGTGAAAGGGCAGTGTTAAGGCTCCTTTACGGCATTACATTGTGAGACACTGCATTAACAGGGAATTATTTGAATTTGTAAGAACGGCGCTGGGATAATTGAGGAGGGGGGGGGGGGTTCAACTTTCCTTTCTCATCATCTCATTGGTGATGGGTCACAGACGAGGCTGACCATCTCCCACGCTCAGGGGGAGTTTGTCGGTGGCTGTACAGACTGATATGGCCTTCACCAGACTCTGTTACACTTGGGGCAGAAGGTGGCCGTGGGAAGGGCGTGGGTCGAGCGTTGGTGCAGCAGCACGCTCCTCGTGCTGTTTTCTCCTGGATTCCCCACAGTAAATCCTAACGCAATTTTGTTTTTCGGATCTCTCCAATCAACTGTGATTCCACAGAGACAGGCTCATTGACCTTTGAGGGGCCCTATTCTCTCCCTCGCTATACTTGAGCCCCTGTTGAAACTTGTCAAAATGCCTCTTCTACGTAACTCTTTAAAAATTATGCTTCTAGGAAGGATCTCGACCAAGAAAAGACTCGGGCCTCTCAGGGATGAAACGGAGAGAGAAAGCAGTTGTGGGGGAGGTGGATCGGTAAGAACAGGGAAGGGAATACAGTGTGTAAGAGGGAGCGTGAAGAATAAAAGCAAGCAGGAGCTTTGGAGAGTCCGAGTGATGTTTGTGAGGGAGGCTGCATATACGAGTGGAATAAATTAACAGCACGTAGCTTAGGGACCTGTAGTGATTAAACCCTCGTTTGAACATGACTGGAAGGAATCACAATAAACTATCACATCAGGTTAAATCCACATTATTGAAGGTCGTGCAGGTTGGACAATGACAAAGAGATTGTCATGGATGACAGGGGTGAAACAGAGCAATGGATGGAAATGGATTCAGATCCACATTAAAGGGATCACACCAGGGCCTGACCAGTGAACCACAGTAAAGCAAGTTCACTATCGAATTATAGATGAATGCTCAATACTATTCACCTCTGAACCAACTTCATTGTCCTTCAATGTAAACTCTTCACCTGGACCTTGTAGCTGAGAAGATAGTACAGAACTGGAATCAGAGAAACACTTCAGTTTTCATTACTTCCATTTCTCTGTAAAATGAGATGACAAAAGGCACATGTTGAGAGACATTCAGGATAAACAAATATATGTCTTGGTTTGAGTGCTAAACATCGACCTGTTAAAGGAGTTTCCAAAATCCACCACCATCAATTCAGGATGGGAATTTACAAAATGATTTGAGAGAGCTCGTACTTTAATGAGAAGTTTAATTTTAAT
>NW_025151216.1:0-1377 GCF_004010195.1 Chiloscyllium plagiosum | reverse complement strand
GGAAGGAAGAAGAGGAGGAGGCAGAAGCAGAAGAAGGTGAGAGCTTTTTAGTCTGGGGCCTACGTTTGGAGCTGCAGCCTGGGCCTCACCCAGGTCAAGGGAGTGTTGCTGCTGACCTGGGGCCCACTCTCACTGCTGGTCTCTGAGACCCCACCTGGACCTGCCTCAGCTGTTGCTGCTTGGGGCCTGCCTCACTGCTGCTTCCTGGGACTTGCCTTGGGGCCCCTCCCAGGACCTCCACCACTCCTGCTGTTGTTAGAGGCCCACCTCCACTGCTGCTGCCTGGGACTCAATTTTGGGGCTGCCTGGGACTTGCCTTGGGGACCCTCCCCAACAGGTCTGACCCCCCACTGCTGCAACCAAGGGCCTGCCTAGGACTTGCCAGAGGCCTGCCTACACCGCTGCTGTTGCCTGAGGCCGGCTTCCACCACCGCTGCCTGGGACTCGCCTTGTGTCCCTCCCCACAACCTCCACCACTACTGCTGCTAGAGGCCCACTTCCACCATCGCTGCCAGGGACTCACCTTGGGGCCCCTCCATCACTACTGCTGCCTGAGACTCAATTTTGGGGCTGCCTGGGACTTGCCTTGGGGACCCTTCCTGACAGGTCTGCCCCCCGCCGCTGTGACAGAGGGCCTGCCCGGGACTTGCCAGAGGCCTGCCTCCACTGCTGCTGATGTCTGAGGCCTGCCTCCACCACCGCTGCCTGGGACTCACCTTGGGGCCCCTCCCCACAGCCACCATCGCTGCCTGGGACTCAATCTCGGGGCTGCCTGGGACTTGCCTTGGGGACCCTCCCCAACAT
Source organism: Chiloscyllium plagiosum (assembly GCF_004010195.1). Classification (NCBI taxonomy): domain Eukaryota; kingdom Metazoa; phylum Chordata; class Chondrichthyes; order Orectolobiformes; family Hemiscylliidae; genus Chiloscyllium; species Chiloscyllium plagiosum. The sequence continues at coordinate 573 of NW_025151216.1, read as the reverse complement.
GTCTGCCCCCACTGCTGCAACCAAGGGAACTGCCTAGGACTCGCCAGAGGCCTGCCTCCACTGTTGCTGTCGCCTGAGGCCTGCCTCCACCACTACTGCTGCCTGGGACTCTATTTTGGGGCTACCTGGGACTTGCCTTGGGGACCCTCCCCAACTGATCTCCCCCCACCGCTGCGACCGAGGGCCTGCCTAGGACTTGCCTGAGGCCTGCCTCCACCACCGCTGCCTGGGACTCGCCTTGTCCCCTCCCCAGGACCTCCACTGCCACTGCTGGAGACCCACCTCCACTGCTCCTGCTGCCTGGGACTCAATTTTGGGGCTGTCTGGGACTTGCCTTGGAGACCGTTCCCAATAGGTCTGCCCCCACCGCTGCGACCGAGAGCCTACCTGGGTCTCGCCCGAGGCCTGCTTCTACCGCTGCTGTTGCCTGAGGCCGGTCTCCACCGTCGCTGCCTGGGACTCGCCTTGGGTGACTGGCCTTGGGCACATCCCCAGGACTTCCACCACTGCTGCTGCCAGAGGCCCACCTCCACTGCTGCTATCTGGGGCCTACCAATATCCAGCAGCAGAGTA
>NW_025151215.1:0-1377 GCF_004010195.1 Chiloscyllium plagiosum | reverse complement strand
AACAACTCGGATGTGAAAGCAGAATGAAGCATTAGTAGGCTTGCAAATGACTTGAAAGGTGAGGTTTTGCCCACAGTGAGGCGGATGATCTCAGTCGACAGTCCGATGTCTTTCAGATGATAATTTTAGTAGGGTTTAGTAGTGATCGAAGTGAGATAATACCCTGTGGGAGGAAAGAGAAGCGACGGACAGACATAGTGAATGGTAGGTCCTTGTGGAGTACTGAGGAACACAGGGACCTTGGTGGACAAGTCCATAGATCCCTGAAGGGAGACAGGGTGGGGAATGGACCTGACCTGGGGGTATGAGGGGACCAACATTCTGGTGGGGCAAATTACTGGAGCGGCTTGAGAGTGTATAAACTAGTCTGGCAGGCTGTTGCACCTTAAACGGTCATAAAGACAGATAGAAGATTGAGGCTGGTACACAAGTAAAAGAGAGCAATTTCAACAGACAAGGCAGGCAAGAGCATAGCAGGGAATAGGGAAAAACTGATGATTAAACTGCATATATTTCAATGCGAGGGGCCTGACAGCTAAGGAAGATGAACACAGGGGATGGATGGGAATATGGGACTGGGGGATGATAGTTATCATCTGTGCGACTGTCTGGGATGGAGTTTGCACATTCTCCCCGTTTGTGCGTGGGTTTCCTCCGGGTACTTTGGTTTCCTCCCACAGTCACAAAGATGTACTGGTTAGGTGAATTGGCCATGCTAAGTTTCCCGTAGTGTTAGGTGAAGATGTAAATGTAGGGGAATGGGTCTGGGTGGGTTATATTTGGAGGGTCAGTGAAGACTTTTTGGACCAAAGGGCCTGTATCCACGCTGTAAGTAAACTAATCTAATCTAATCTAATCATTACAGAAACATTGCTGAGGGAGGGACAGAACCAACAACTCATTGTTTCCAGGTAGAGAGACCACAGGAAGCATAGAAGGGTTGGCAACAGAGGAAGGACGCGTGCTAGTGGGTTTTGATTGCAAGAAACATCACAGCAATACTTAGAGAGGACATTCCTATGGGATTGGCCACTGTGTTAATGGAACTGTGAAATAAGAATGGGACATCACTTTGATACGAGTGTACTGACCCTGAATAATCTGTGGCAGACTGAGGAACAAATATGTCGGGGGATCTCCTGTCTGTACCTGTTTTCTAATCATCCAGCATTTCCTACACCTTACCAGCCTTTCCTTTCACCCTAACAGGAATACTGAAAACTGTCTCTGGACTGCCGTTATCTCATTTTAGAAGGCTTCCCAATTTCCAATGGTAAAGGTTTCATTCTCTCAAAATGGAAACACCCCAATTACTGCATCTCGCGGAATTACCACTTGAAAATTATGAAAAAAATAAAGAACATTCCAAACAAAGGC
>NW_025151214.1:0-1377 GCF_004010195.1 Chiloscyllium plagiosum | reverse complement strand
GCTTCAAAAGTAAGATAGCTCGAGTTCAAGGTCTATATGTTCCTGTGAGGATGAATGGAAAGTGAGGCTGGAAGAGAAAACCCTGGATAACAAGAAATATTGAGGCTCTGACCAGAAAAAAGGAGGCGTGGCTCAGGTACAGGCAACTGGGAACAAGGAAATCTCTGGAGGTACACAGGGGATACAGGAGTTTAGTGAAGAAGGAAATCAGCAAGGCGAAAAGGGGGTATGAGATAGCATTGGCTGAGCAGGTTAATATGAACCCAAATTCAGTATAAGAAAGAAAAAGAACAACTATAGAGAGAATAGGACGCCTTACAATCCAAAATGGGCACGCATGTGTAAAACCTCAACAGATGGGTGAGGCCCTCAATTTCCCCTCTGTGTTTATCATGAAGAAAGACATGAAGCCCTGTGACCTTCGGGAGGTTAGTTGTGATATCTTGGTACAGTCCATATCTCAGTAGAGGTGCTGATGGACATATTAGAATGCATAAAGTCAGATAAATCTCTTGGTCCTGACCAGATATATACAAGAGCAATGCAGGTAGCGAGAGAAGACAGTTCAGGGGCCAAGGACCCGGAAGACTGGGCGAGAACAAACCTGCCCTTATTCAAGAAGGGTTGCAAAGAAAAGCCTGGGAAAGATAGACCAGTAAGCTTCATATCTGTTTTCGGTAAACCACTTGAGAAGGTTCTGAGGCAAAACATATGCATGCATTTGGAAAAACAGAGTTTGACTTGGAGCAGTCAGCATAGTTTTGTGCGTGGCAGATCATGCCTTAGAATTTTTGTTAGAGGTTTTGAGGAAGTGACCATAAAGGTTGACAAGGGCAGGGTGGTGGACATAGTCTATATGGATTTCAGTAAGGCCTTTGATAAGGTTCCACATGATAGGTCGCTCTGGAAGGTTAGATCGCATGGACTCCAATGTAAACTGGCAAATTGACGACACAATTGGCTTGACGTAATGAAGCAAATGGCTATGTGGAGATATGCTTGTCGGACTGGAGGCCTGTGACTAGTGGAGTGCCTCAGTGGTCGGTCCCGGGCCCATTGCTGTTCGTTGTCTTATACCAATGATTTGGACCAGAGTGCACAACGCAAGGTTAGTAAGCTTGCAGATGACTCTAAATTAGGAGGCATCATTTACAAGGAGTAACATTATCAGAAATTGCAGCATTAACTTGGTCAGCTGAGGAAGTAGGCTCAGAACTAGCAATTTGAGTTTAATACAGATAAGTGTGACGTCTTGCATTTTGGAAAGTCAAATCCAGATAGGAGTTTAATGATGAATGAGAGGGTCTTAAGGAGTGTAATGGAACAAAAGGACAGTGGAGATGAGGTGCACGGTTGTCTGAAATTTGAGTCACAGAT
>NW_025151213.1:0-1377 GCF_004010195.1 Chiloscyllium plagiosum | reverse complement strand
AAAGGATCTGGAATAGATACTGATCACTGAACATCAGAGCTGAAGAAAGAGCATACTTTCTGGATCAAAAACACCAATCACTCTTTTCTGCCTCTAATGTGTGACTGCCCTCTAAGGCAGCTGATTACTGTCCAGCCCTTCCTCCCCGGTACTATCACTCACTGTGCTGAGGAGTGGGGGATGGATTTTAATTTCAATGAATGCAAAGTATCGCAATTTGGTAAAACAAACAAGGAGAGGACATCTACAATTAAATGTCGGGCCATTGATAGCGTCGTAGAACAGAGAGATCTAGGGTTCTGGTATATTTCTTTGAAGTTTGCATCATGTGTAGGCAGGGTGATTAACTTGCTGACCTTCATTTCTCAGACCTTTGCGTACAGCAGGTGGAACATTATCTTCAGGTTGTGCAGGACATTCTCCTGAAGTACTGTATGTAGTTCTGGTCACCCAGTTACATTTTGGACATTATTGAACTGGAGAGTGTTCAAAAAGGATTTACCAGGATATTGCTGGGAATGCAGTGTTTAAGTTATAAGGACCATCTTGTTGAACTGGGAGCCTTTCCACTACAGTGTAGAAGTTTGAGATCTTATCAACCTTGTAGATGTTTATAAAACAATGAGGGGTATGGATAATGTCGAATGGCAGGTGTCCTTCCCTTAGGGTGGTGGATTTCAAGACTAGCGGGTAATTTGAAGATGACAGGAGAAAGGTTTACAGAATATATAGTGTCACAGAGCTGTCCAGCATGGAAACAGTCTCTTCTATCCAACTCGTCCCTGCCGACCAGTTGTCCTTAATTAATGTAGTTTCATTTGCTAGCATTTGGCACATTTCCTCTAAACGCTTCTTATTCATGTGTCCATGCCGATTCCTTTTAAATGTTGTAATTGTACCAGCCTCCACAACTTCCATTGGCAGCTCGTTACATACACAGTACCCTCTATTTGAAACCATTACCCATTAGATCCCTTTAAGTCTTTCCCCTCTCACATTCAACTCTGCCCTCCAGCTTTGGAACGTACTATTCTAAGATCACCTCTCAACTGCTGGTGCTCCAGGGGAAAAAAAAAACCGGCCAATTCGGCCTCTCCATAAATCTCAAAACCTCCAACCCTGGCAATATGTTTGTAAATCTTTTCTGAATCCTTTCAGGTTTCATACATCCGATATCGAGACGGTAATTGCACGAAGTATTCAACAGTGGCCTAACCAATGTTCTCTACAGCCGCAATATGACCTCCCAACTCTTATATTCAATGCACTGACCAACAACGGCAAGCATATGAAACACCTTCTTCACTATCCTATAAACCTGCGATTCCACTTTCAAAATACTACGAACCTGCACCCAAAGTCTCTTTGTTTAGCAAC
>NW_025151212.1:0-1377 GCF_004010195.1 Chiloscyllium plagiosum | reverse complement strand
TTTGATGTCTAACATTCCAGTCGTGAGTTACTTTAAAGAGTGCAGACGAGCAATGTTCTCTGAAACACTCACCAAGTTGTAGCTTGTTCTCCCTGATGTAGAGAAGACCACGTCGATATTATTCGATGCAGCAAATTTGTCCTGTTTATCTCTCAGTGCTTCCGCTATTTCACTTTCCTGAATGCAGGGCTTGTGCCCAAAACATCTACTTTCCTGATCCTCGGATTTCCGCCTGACCTGCTATGCTTTTTGCAGCGTAAAACTTTTCGCCAATGATACAGGGATCTGAGCGCACACTTTCGCACACACATGCACACAACGACTAAGGAACACGAATGTCAAAACACTGTGATATTTTGAAACATTGAATCTCCATTAAATAATCCCTGATGTCTAATTAACACAGAATATTGACACAGCTTGGCCAATCTCTGGATTCACCTCTCCCGACTTTCAAACATGGTATTGGAAACAGTGTTGCATTTGAAAGCAGTAGATCGCAAATGGGATGCCGACGAATGTTCATGTGCATGTTAAGTAGCGGAAATCTCGCACGGAATGAAAACAGAACACAGAGAAAATGAGATGCTGGAGATCAGACTCGAGAGTTTGGTGTTGGAAAAGCAGAGCAGGTCTGGCAGCAATGGAGGAGAAGGATATTCGACGTTTCGGACATGAAAACTTCATCAGGAATGAGACTTGTGGGTGTGGTCTGAGAGATAAATAGGACGACGTTGGGTTGCTGGGAGGTAGCCGGTAATGCAGTGGGTGGATGAAGGTGAGTGAGAGGATGGTAGATCAGAGGGGGAAGGGATGTTGTGCTGCGTTGGAGGCCTGGGACTGGAATAAGGTGGGGGAAGGTGAGATGAGGAAGCTGTTAAAATTCACATATATCTCATATGGTTGCAGGGTCCCGAGGCAGAATACCTCCTCCAGGCGTCAGGTGGTAAAGGTTTGGCGGGGAGGAGTCCCAGGATCTGCATGTCCTTGATGGAGCGGGAGTGGGAAATGAAGTGTTCAGCTACAGAGCGGTGAGGTTGGTGGGTGCGGGTGTGTCAAAGAAGTTCTCTGAAATTATCCACAAGAAGGCCTCCTGTGACTCCAATGTACAGGAGACCACACCAGGTTCAACGGATGCAGTAGATAACAATGCCAGATTTACAGGTGCATTTCTGAAGGATGTGGAAGGATTTTTTCGGACCTTGGACGGATGTGAGGAGAGTGGTGTGGGCGCAGATTTTGCTCTTCCTATGGTGGCAGGGCAAGTTGTCAACGTGTGCTCTGGTGGGTTGTGTGGACCTGACGAGGATTCGCAGAGTGAATTGTCATTTTGGAGCGCTGATCGGGGTGGGGAGTGAAATATATCTCTGGTTGTGG
>NW_025151211.1:0-1377 GCF_004010195.1 Chiloscyllium plagiosum | reverse complement strand
TTCTTGAAGCAGCTTTGAATACTGAAGAAGGAACGTAACCAGGGACAGATTCATTGCAAATCTACATAAGGAATTAACTTATAAAACACATGGTCAGTAAAGGAGCGTATGTTCAGTCTTTTGGAGCCTTCGCAAACTGATTCAACGGTTGCATAATAATGTTTGGGAATTGTTTTGCAGTGGGAATTGTGTGCAATGGGGGAGGATGTGATTCACTTCGTTTTTCCCGTAAAAGATAAAATGTTCAGACTGGAGAGGTTGGTGTAGAAATCCCCCCTCTTAGAACCAAGTTCTTGTGAGTACAGGTGGAGGAGAAGTCAGCAATTGCACATGGTGGTGCAAAAATATCAGGAGGGTGATGTTTAACTTTCTATAGTTTAGGCCCTATTGTCAAGTGTGTGGGATATCTGCAAGGCAGAAGTGCAAAGATGACTGTCTCTCTGAGTCATGCAAGATAGGAATCAACAAATGGAGACATACTGGAACTCTGGTGTCATTGAACTTGGAGTTCCTTAATGTTCTGAGGAAGAAAGTCCAACATCCGCCATTGTCAGGTGCAGCTCCCTGAACTGTTGCCCCGAGCATCCCTTCTCCACAAAGACGTTCTAATATTTCAACATTTTGCCATTCCCTACTATTCTTATTTTATTGTATTCTATGGCCCTCTAAACGTTTTTTTAACTGTGACCTGACTGGGCTAGCCCTAAGTTGTGATTGCAAATTAGATTGTCTCATGTAATATCATTCATGTTCTAAAAATCCGTCAGAAATGCTGTTACGTCTTTGTAAAAACTGGTGGACGAAATTTACAACCATTTAACGAGAGAAAAAGTCCTTTACACTTCCTTGAAATTTCTGCTGCATCACTCTGATATTTTCAGCAACAGAATAGATTTATCCACACAAACAAAGCTCAAACTGGCTTGTTTCAATAATACTGAAATCAAAAGTAAACTTGAACAACTCAGTCAGAGTCCTTAATTCCGGTCATTAAATGTCCTCGCAGTCCTCAACAATGAAGATTGCAAAGTAGTGAAGTACATGCATGCACACATTAATTGACGACGTAAATCGGGCCCATTTGGGAAAGACAGGGATGGACCCAAGGTTTGTGGACACTTTGTTCAATGAAGCACAAGTAGTAATATCGTTTAATAATGTTTTCCCTTCGATGTCTGACCGTTTTCACAATCGAAAAGTAGAGATTCAGACATTCATTCATCGCATTTTGTTTGGCATTTTTGCAAACTGTCTTTTGTGTTGTTAAGTGCAGCAGATTGTGCGCATTCCTGTCAATCTCAGGTAGTGCAAGCGAATATAGAGCTCCTTCTGCATTATCCAGCCCCTGCTTCTGTACTTGACAAAGAATTCTCCCTG
>NW_025151210.1:0-1377 GCF_004010195.1 Chiloscyllium plagiosum | reverse complement strand
GAATGCAGCTCTCTCCATAGAGTGGTTCACATGGCAGTGTGATAAAGGCAAAAGAAAAAAAAGGGGGAAGAAAAGAAAAAGAAATAAAAAGGGGAGTGTCAGAAGAACTGATACCTGACTCTGAATAACAACCTGCCAACCAACCCCTTCCTTCTTTCACCCTCAGTCTCCCCATGCTTACTCTTGATGCCCCTTCGATCCAGCTTGTGCTGCCTTTGGGAGAGATTGACCTTCCCTCCATCACCCAGGAACGTGGTCATCATCCCAGAGGAGCATAGTCCCACTTGCCTATTTGAGACAGAGACGAATGGTGGTAGGTTTAACCTGAGGGTCACCACAGCTGAGGCAGGGGGAGAGAAGTTGACATCTTCATTAATCCACTGCAACCCCTCTTGGGGCTGCAAAAATTCAACCTCACTCACTCAGACAGCTCCCCTCCCTGTAAGGTAATATTGCTGCACCTCGTTGAGGGCTAATTGACCACTAAAATATGACAATGGCTCGCCAGCATTGGCTGAGCAGGCAATCACTGTGACCATGACCCTGGCTCCAGAAAGTCCCCTTGTAATTGGGGAGCACATGAGGGAGCACATTAGGGAACACAGTGCACACTGCATCTGAAATGCCTCCCTTACTGAGAATACACTCTCAGCATTCACCTTTCTAAGCTGCCATCTCAATTTATTATCAATTCTATGTCCTATGATCATGCCCCTGTAACTACCTGATGAAGGAGGAGGGCTCTGAAAGCTTGTACTTCCAAATAAACCTGTTTGAATCTAACCTGGTGTTGTGTAATTTTTAACTATGGCCATCTCAATGAGGTCCCATCTCAGACTGGATCAGCTGAATTGTTGTTCGTTCATGATTTGAGAAGCTTAAAGCCTAATCTTCAACCCCCAGCACAAAGCCCATTCTCTCTGCATCGTTATGAGACAAATACCTCAGAGAGACACTGACAGGCTGCACTAAGTAACATACACAGGTAGCACTGAATCACTGAGTAACATGCTCACACTCCATGCTGCCTGTAGGTGTCTCAGTGTGAGCATGTCACTCAGTGCTGCCTGTAGGTGTCTCTCTGAATGTGGGTGTGTTACTCAGTACTGCCTGTCGGTGTCTCTCTGAATGTGGGTCTGTTACTCAGTACTGCCTGTAGGTATCTCTCTGCGTGTGAGCATTTTTCTCAGTGCTGTCTGAAGGTGTCTCTCCAAATATGGGAGTGTTACTTAGTGCTACCTGCAAATGTCTCTCCAAATGTGAGTGTGTTTGTCAGTGCTGCCTGCAGGTGTCTCTCTGAATAACACACACACTCAAACTCAAACTCAAACCTCAGAGAGACATCAGCAGACAGCATTAAGTAATACACTCACACTT
>NW_025151209.1:217-1377 GCF_004010195.1 Chiloscyllium plagiosum | reverse complement strand
GTACAGGGCTGGGGATATTTGTGGAGCCCTCTCATCCTATAAGTTGTTTATTAATCCATCGACATTGATGACTGGATGTGGCTTGACTGCATAGCTCCGATCTTATCTGTTAGTCTTGGTATCATTTCCCCCTCTCCACCAGATGGTAGTTCTGCTGTTTGTAATGTAACCAGTCAAGTGCGGTAGCTTTAATGGGTTGTCATCAGGTTTAGATGCACATGGTTCTGACTCTGGCATGTTCAGCGAAACTCGGCTTGATGATTATGGTAGAGTTTTGGATTATCCTAGGTAAAAGCTATGGATTGTGATTGAATGCAATTCTGCTGCGGCTGCTGCTGTGATCTACAGCATCACATGATAACCCAGTGTGCGATGCAATATCTGCAAATCAATTCTACTGACTTTCCCCCAGTTCACACCGAGACCCATTCACCCATCAGCCCTGTACTCAGTGACGTAACCTGGTTTCTGACGTGCGAACACATCCAGTTTCATAATCTCATTCTGCTGAGCGTCTCGCCCTGATGTCACGCCTCCAATTTGTTACATTACTCAGGTACTTTAAAATATTAATCTGAATCATTGTCTTTCCCGTAATACCATCTGCTGTGTTTGACGTGAATGTTTTTTTCCTCTGTTTTTCTCTCTGACCATGATTAAGATCTCTGTCGTGTCAGCGATGTTGTTTCAGAGCCAATGAACTTGTGCACTTTGCGTTTTTGTTCCCTTCCCAATGTACAGCACTCTGTGCTGAACAGGTTGTTTGAGCAGATTCGACACACGACTTTGGAAAATGTTCAAAAACAGAAATTGCTGAAGAAACTAACCAGGTCTCGCTGCATCTTGTGGAGTGAAAGCTGAGTTCATCTTTCGGGTGCAGTGACCCTTCGACAAAGCTCCCAGTTTCGACAGCAATTTATGCATTTTCATTTCCAGTATCCGTAGTTATTTGTTTAGTTGAAAATTTGTGCTGTGCCTATTCATTTCTGGAGAAACTCAGCAGGTCTTCCAGCATCTGCAGAGACAGAGAAACAGAGCTAGCGTTTCAAGACCAGTGTGACACTTCTTCAGAACAGAAAATGATTGGAGACTGGGCATTTTAGTCACTTGCCAGAGGTGAGGGGTAGGTGACAGGGAAAAGAGGATGTGACAACAGATAA
>NW_025151209.1:0-207 GCF_004010195.1 Chiloscyllium plagiosum | reverse complement strand
TTTAGCAGTGGTGAAGGAGAAGATGATGCAAAATGAATTTAAATTAAGATGTGAATGGGGAAAAGGGGTTCTCTCTATTGAGTGCAAGATAAAGAAGACACAACCACATAAGTTCATACGGAGGCCAGGAGGGAGAATGTTGAACATGTGGAATTATATAGATCTGGCCAGGGGTACATTTTCACTGTAGAGATCATCACCGCCATC
>NW_025151208.1:0-1377 GCF_004010195.1 Chiloscyllium plagiosum | reverse complement strand
TCCAACCACTGACCACCAGTGTCCCCACTCCAATCACTGACCACCGGTGCCCCCACTCCAGACACTGACCACCGGTATTCCCACTCCAGTCACTGATCACCGACGCCCTCGCTCGAGCCACCGATCACCGGTGTCCCCACTCCAGTCACTGATCGCCAGTGTTCCACACTCCAGCCACTGATCACCAGTGTTCCCCAATCCGGCCACTGATCACCATTGTCCCCACACCAGTCATATATCAATAGTGTTCCACACTCCAGCAACAGATCACTGCTGTTCCCACACCAGTCACTGATCACCGGCGTTCCCCAACTCCAGTCACTGATCACCGATGTCCCCACTCCAGCCGCTGACCACCGGTGCCCCCACTCCAGTCACTGATCACCGGTGTTCCCCACACCAGTCACTGATCACCGGTGTTCCCAACACCAATCACTGATCACCAGTCTTCCCCACTCCAGCCACTGATCACCGTTGTCCTCACACCAGTCACTGATCACCGGTGTTCCCAACACCAATCACTGATCACCAGTCTTCCCCACTCCAGCCACTGATCACTGTTGTCCCCACTGCAGTCACTGATCACTGGTGTTACCCACACCAGTCACTGATCATCGGTGTTCCACACTCCAGCCACCGATCACAGTTGTCCCCACTCCAGCCACTAACCACTGGTGTTCCCACTCCATGCACTGATCACCGGTGTCCCCACTCCTTTTACTGATCACCGGTGTTCTCCAACTCCAGCCACTGACCACTGATGTTCCCCAACTCAGCTACCTATCACCGGTGTTCCCCAACTCCAGCCACTGACTACCGGTGTTCCCCAACTCCAGCTACTGATCACCTGTGTCTCCCCTCCAACCACTGATCACCAGTGTCCCCACTCCAGCCACCGATCACTGGTGTCCCCACACGAGTCACTGATAACCGGTGTACCCACCGGTGTTCCCCAACTCCAGCCACTGATCTCTGGTCTCTCCATTCAGCCACTAATCTCCGATGTTTCCCACACCAATCACTGTTCACCGGTATTCTCCACTCCAGTCACTGATCAAAGGTGTTCCCCAACTCCAGCCACTGATCACCGGTGTCCCCACACCAGCCACTGATCACCGGTGTTCCCCAACTCCAGTCACTGATCACCGATGTTCCCCAACTCCAGCCACCAATCACCGGAGTTCCCCAACTCTAGCCACTGACCACCGGTGTTCCCCAACTTCAGCCACTGATTACCGATGTTCCTATTCCAGTCACTGATCACCGGTGTTCCCCAACTCCAGCCACTGATCACCGGCATCCTCTCTCAAGCCACCGATCACCGGTGTCCCCATACGTGTCACTGATCACCGGTGTTCCCCAACTCCAGTCACTGAT
>NW_025151207.1:0-1377 GCF_004010195.1 Chiloscyllium plagiosum | reverse complement strand
CAGCACGACATTGCGCTGTCTTTCTGTTGCTGTTAGAACATTTTTGAGAATATGCAAGACACTGCGCCAGTCACCACCTCTGCTCAATTGTCAACAATCACATCTCCCACACAGCCAATAACTGATGCTGTCCAGTAGGGTCACTACCTCTGGGATACCGCACTCTCTCAATTAATCCCTGACCCGAAATCTGTCCCATCCCCGACTCTGTTGCTTCACTGTCCTGGGATAATAAAATAATCTGTGTTCAGATGCAATAAGACCAGGACAATATTCAGGCTTGGGATGACAAGGAACAAGTAACATTCGGAACCAGAAAAGAACCAGTTGATGACCACCTCCAAGAAGAAAGTTTCTAACTGTCGTCCCCTAACGTTCAGTTCTGTTATCATCACCAAATCCAACCCTCACCCCCTATTATCAACATCTAACCATTGCTCTCTTGATATTCAATAGTGTTCCCATCACCGAATTCCCCCACAGCCCCCATCAACATCTTGGGGGGGTGGGTTACCATAGACCAGAAACTGAACTAGACCCAGCCCCATATAAACACAGTGACTACAACAGCAGATCAGACAGTGGGAGTCCTGCAGCGTGTAACTCCCCTCCAGACTCCCAACGCCTCTTCCGTACCAAGAGTTCACAAGTCAGTAGAAGGCATGCAGGGTATAAAAGTTAGCCAATTCCTGACACACTTTGCGCTTTTCTATGAGATGAGCTGCAGCAAGACAATTGACTGCAGGATTCCCTCCTCATGTTCCAGGCGTCTGGATTTGAAAGTTGCATCAAGGGGAACACGGAAAATCAGAGGGATGGGATTGGTACCTGACTTGCAATGTCTCATTTGGAAGAGTGAGGCAGAATGCTTTGCAAGTGTTGATCTGCAGGAAACTATGTTCGCTTCATGGTTTTAAGTTGGAGAACGCCACGGCAGCCAAACAAATCAAGGTGGTGGAGGATTCAAAAGGTTGGGTTGTACAATTATCCACCGGGTTCTATGTCCAAGCATGGGGCGGGTAACAGAGTATTTAAACAGCCAGGGCTGACCCGCCAGCCTTGTTAGGAAACCACCAGAATAAGTCAATGCTTTGGGGAATAGCATGGTTAAGATCACATGGAGCAGCAGGACGGAGATGGGTCTGTTTGGTAAGTTAGTGATCCACTTCATTGGTATCCATTGGGACTTCTAGGAGGGGATTTAAACAACAGACTTGCTGAATCTGATGGGATGAACATTTTAAAGTTTAGGAACTCTAAGGGAGTGAATTGGGTATTAATAGTAAATCTGTACAAGTAATTTTGAGGAGAGGCGGTTGGAGATCCCATGCTTAGGGAGGTTGAAATGACCAAGATTGTTTTTCTAAGGTTGGGTGA
>NW_025151206.1:0-1377 GCF_004010195.1 Chiloscyllium plagiosum | reverse complement strand
CGGCATCTCCGAATCATGTATACAACTTAGGGGTGAGAGTGTGGTGGTGGAAAAGCACAGTAGGTTAGGTAGCATACAAGGAGCAGGAGAATTGATATTTCAGGCAAAAGCTTGAAACCCAGTAAGCTAACACACAAGTGCAGCAAGTAATCAGGAAGGCTCATAGAATGTTGGCCCTTATTTCAATGGGGTTGGAGTATAAGAGTTGGGAAGTCTTACTGTAACTGTACACGCTGCTGATGAGACTTAATAACGGGTACAATTTCGGTTCTGGTCCCTTAGAGTCATAGAGATGTACAGCACGGTCCAACTCATCCATGCCAACCAGATATCCCAATCCAATCTAGTCTCACCTGCAGCACCCAGTCCATATGCCTCCAAACCCTTCCTTTTCATAAACCCATCCAGATGTATTTTAAATATTGCAATTGTACTAACCTCCACCACTTCCTCTGGCAGTTCATTCCATACATACACCACCCTCTGCATGAAAAAGTTGCCCCTTGGGTCCCTTTTATATCTTGCCCCTCTCACCCAGAACCAATGCCGTCTAGTTTTGGACTACCCCACCCCAGGGAAAAGACATTGTCTATTTATCCTATCCATGCCTCTATGATTTTATAAACCTCTATAAGGTCACCCCTCAGCCTCTGACGCTCCAGGGAAAGCAGCTCCAGCCAATTCAACCTCTCCCTATAGCTCAAATCCTCCAATCCTGGCGACATCCTTGTAAATCTTTTCTGAACCCTTTCAACTTTCACAACATCCTTCCAATAGGAAGGAGACCAACATTGCAAGCAATATTCCAAAAGTGGCCTAACCAATGTCCTGAACAGCCACAAAATGACCTCCCAATGTCTTTACTCAATGAGAAGTAGCTCTTTCAGTTACTAGAGATTGTAGTAAAAGGCTCGGGCCTAGGCTTGATGAGGTGAAATTAGTTCAGAAAGATTCACCGAGTTTGGTTCAACATTTTTCAATTGAAAATGGCTGCCTAATTAAATACTTCGAAGTTTTCAGGAAAGTCTAGGGACTGTCAAAGGAGCCTTGTTGACCAGGAAGCAATTCCAGGATTCCGTAAAGCCCACCCAGTACCATTTGCCTTACCCTAACCTTAGCCCTTACTCTTACCTAACCCTAACCCCTTACAGGCAAAGGTAGAGGCAAAAATTAGAAGGCTGGAAGGTGAAGGAATCATCAAACCAGTCCAGTCTGTGGAATAAGTGGCACCAGTCATACTGATTGTGAAGCCCAATGAGTCAGTTTGTCTTTGTGGGAATTTTAACCAAATGGTAAATTGCTTTTTACAGTTGGATAAATACCCAGTCCCTCCCACAGAAAGAGGTTAGAACATAGAACATAGAACATAGAAGAATA
>NW_025151205.1:0-1377 GCF_004010195.1 Chiloscyllium plagiosum | reverse complement strand
ACTAAATTATCAAATCTGGAAAACATTTAATGTGAAGGTAACATGAATCAAAAGCACTGCTGGACACTAAACATTCCCACGGTTCAAAGAAAGAGGAATTCCTTCAGCAACTCTAGCTGGTTTCACAGTAATATAAGAAAGCCATTCTGCCCATCTGATTTGTTGGATAACAAGAGGCGCAATGCGTTCACTCACTCCTGCCTATTACACAAGAAGACAATTTAAAATAAAAGCAGGATTTGGAATCCAAAATACACACGCAGGAAGCTGGAAGAACAGAATAAGCAATGCAGCATCATGACTTTGAGAAGTGAACGCCTTGGATATAACCCTTCGTCAGGACTGTGGATGTGAGTAAGGGGGTCGATAGAAAAAGTGGTGGGTGAGGGAGGAGGATGCAGAGTGGCGAGGCGGGGATAAGTTAACACAGATAAAGAGTATCAGCGAGTTGTTGATGCGAGGGCTAAATCCCATTGGTAGCTGGACAAAAGGTTGCTCGGAGGAATGGAAGGGACGGGAGGGCAAGGGAAGGGAGTCGGGGGATTGGAAGGGCGGTTATTTGAAATTGGACAATTCAATGTTGAGTCCCCGGGGTGTCGGCTGCACAGGTAACAGATGAGATCTTGTTCATCCAAATTATGGTTTAGTTCATTGTGGCAATGGAGGAGGCCAAGGATGGCCATGCGGAAAAGGATTGGGAAAGAGAATCGAAATAGGAAGTGATGTGGGAGGTCTTCCATTCCACCTAACAACCCTACCTTTCAGCTCGCAACCGAATTCATCCCTCCCATCGCCCAACCAGGTTGCACCCACCACTTGTGTCCACATAGCCGTAACTCACCATCCGTCTGATCTCCCCACCCCAACAACTCCCTTCCTTCTTTATCTGCAGCTCCCCCTACCCCTCAACCCAGTTCTGTAGAATAGTTATATCTGAAATGTTGACTTTCCAAGCTCATGATGCTGACTAGCTTGTTGTGTTCTTCCAGCCTTCTGTTTGTCTCCTATAACTCAGGAAGATAGAGTCGAGTCCTGCTGGTAGGCAGGAAACACGGGTTGCCCACTGAAGTCCTTGAACCTCTGCCCTCTGGCCAGGAGGAAGATATTCAGTTCCTCGAGACACTGACACATGAACAGAAGAGGCCATCCAGCCCCTCAAAACTGTTACACTGAAATAGGAGGATGTCATTGTTGCTGCAACACGACAAAGCAATGAGGCATAGACTGCACAGACAGACTGCTCCATGTTGTTCCTCCTGGCTCCATTGCTAATGGTACACACGTGCTATGTTAACGTCGTTTGCTGATCATGACGATGGAAAGTGATCGGTTTCTGCCAAGTCCCAAGGAGGCATCTTCTATCTCCGAGATGTTATG
>NW_025151204.1:0-1377 GCF_004010195.1 Chiloscyllium plagiosum | reverse complement strand
GAGCTCTGTTTTATCCGACTGTGCTGTTACACAGCTCTGATCTATCTGACTGTGCTGTTACACTGAGCTCTGGTTTATCAGACTGTGCTATTACACACAGCTCTGTTTTATCCGACTGTGCTGTTACACTGAGCTCTGATCTATCCGACTGTGCTGTTACACTGAGCTCTGATTATGTGACTGCTCTGTTACACGGAGCTCTGTTCTATCTCACTGTACTGTCACACTGAGCTCTGATCTATCTCATTGTACTGTTACACTAAGCGCTGATCTCTCTCACTGTACTGTTACACTAAGCTCTGTCCCATCACACTGATCTGGTCAATCCGATAGTGCTGTTCCATTGGTCTCGTGTCTATCAGACTGTGCTGTTATGCTGATGTCTGGTTTATCCAACAGTGGTGTTACACTGAGCTCTGATCCATCCGACTGTGCTGTTCCCCTGAGCTCTGGTCTATCCAATTGTCCTGTTACACTGAGCTCTGGTCTATCCAACTGTGCTGTTACACTGAGCTCTGGTCTATCCAACTGTGCTGTTACACTGAGCTCTGGTCTGTCCAACTCTGCTGTTACACTGAGCTCTGGTCTATCTGACTGTGCTGTTACACTGAGCTCAGATCTATCCGACTGTGCTATTACACTCAGCTCTAATCTGTCCAACTGTGCTGTTACTCTGAGCTCTGATTTTTCCGACTCTGCTGTTATACTGACCTCTGGTCTATCTGAGTGTGCTGTTGAACAGAGCTCTGATATATCTGACTGTACTGTTACACTGAGCTCTGATCCATCCGACTCTGCTGTTACACTGAGCTCTGCTTTATCCGACTGTGATGTTACACTGAGCTCCGATCTATCTGACTGTGCTGTTACACTGAGCTCTGGTCTTTCTGACTGTGCTGTTACACTGAGCTCTGGTCTATCTGACTGTGATGTTACACTGAGGTTTGATCTTTGCAACTGTAATGTGACACTGACATCTGCTTGTGCTGTTCCACTGAGCTCTGATCTATCCGACTGTGCTGTTACACTGAGCTCTGATCTGTCCAACTGTGGTGTTACACTCAGGTTTGATCTATCTGACTGTACTGTTACACTGAGCTCTGGTCTGTGTGTCTGCTCTATTACACTGAGCTCTGTCCTAACTCACTGTACTGTTACACTGAGCTCTGATCTACCTCACTGTACTGTTACACTGGGCTCTGATCTATCCGACTGTACTGTTACACTGAGCTCTGGTTTATCCAACTGTGCTGTTACACTGAGCTCTGATCTATCTGACTGTGCTTTTACACTGAGCTCTGGTCTATCCGACTGTGCTGTTACACGGAGCTCTGATCTATCCGGCTGTGCTGTGACATTGATCCCAGGTCTATCTGA
>NW_025151203.1:0-1377 GCF_004010195.1 Chiloscyllium plagiosum | reverse complement strand
TAGTTTCAATCCATGTCACTGACTGAGGTACAATCCTTGTCACTGACTGAGGTTAAATCCCTGTCACTTACTGACATTCAATCCCTGTCACTAACTGAGATTCAATCCCTGAGATACTATCCCAGCCACTGACTGAGGTTCAATCCCTGTCACTGACTGAGATTCATCCCCTGTCACTGAATGAGATTCAATCCCTGTCACTGACTGAGATTCAATCCCTGTCACTGAATGAGGCTCAATCCCTATCACAGACGGAGATTCAACTCCTGTCACTGAATGAGATTTAATCCCTGTCACAGACTGCGATTCATTTCCTGTCACTGTGTGAGTTTCAATCCCTGTCACTGACTGAGATTCAATCCCTGTGACTGACTGAGATTCATTCCCTGTCACTGTCTGAGGGTCAATCCCAGTCACTGACTGAGATTCAATCCCTGTCACTAACGGAGATACAATCCCTGTCACTGACTGAGATTCAATCCCTGTCACTGTCTGAGATTCAACCCCTGTCACTGACTGAGGTTCAATCCCTGTCACAGACTGAGATTCAATCACTGTCACTGACTGAGGTTTACTCCCTGTCACTGATTGAGATTCAATCCCTCTCCCTGAGTGAGGTTCAATCCCTGTTACTGACTGAGATTCAATCTCTGGCACTGACTGAGAATCACTTCTTGTCACTGATTGAGATTCAAACCGTTTCACTGACTGCGAGTCAATCCCTGTCACTGACTGAGGTTCAATCCCTGTCACTGACTGAGATTCAATCCCTGTCACTGACTGAGGGTCAATCCCTGTCACTGACTGAGATTCATTCCCTGTCACTGTCTGAGGGCCAATCCCAGTCACTGACTGAGATTCAATCCCTGTCACGAATGGAGATATAATCCCTGTCACTGACTGAGATACAATCCCTGTCACTGACTGAGATTCAATCCCTGTCACTGAATGAGATTCAATCCCTGTCACTGACTGAGATTCAATCCTTGTCACTGAATGAGGCTCAATCCCTGTCAGTGACGGAGGTTCAATCCCTGACACTGACTGAGATTCAATCCCTGTCACTGACTGAGGGTCAATCCCTGTCACTGACGGAGGTTCAATACCTGTCACAGACTGAGATTCCATCACTGTCACTGACTGAGGTTCAATCCCTGACACTGATTGAGGTTCAATCCCTGTCACTTACTGAGACTCAATCACTGTCATTGACTAAGTCTCAGTCCCTGTCACTGACTGAGGAACACTCCCTGTCACAGACTGAGATTCAGTCCCTGTCACTGTCTGAAATTCGATCCCTGTCACTGACTAAGGTTCAATCCCTGTCACTGACTGAGCTACAAACCCAGTCACTGATTGAGATTCAATCCCTGTCAC
>NW_025151202.1:0-1377 GCF_004010195.1 Chiloscyllium plagiosum | reverse complement strand
GCAATATCTGCAATACAATTCTGCTGCCTTTGCTCATTTGCACGGGGACCCGGTCACCCTTCTCCCCTGTACACAGTGCCCTATCCAGGTTTCTGATGTGGGAATGCTTCCTTTTTAAAAAATTCTCATCCTATTTGGGTATCTTCATGATGCCATGCCTCCAATTTGTCGCATTCCTCAAAAGCATTTAACGTTTTCACCTCCGGTAATGCCATCTTTTGTTTAAAGCGACTGTGTTTCCCTGTTTCTCTCCATGACCATGATTAAGAGCTCTGTAGTGTCGGTGATGACAGCCTTATGTAGTTTCAGAGCAAATGAATTTGAATACCTTGCGTTATCATTCACTTCCCGGTGTATGGCGCTCCATGTTGGACAGGGCGTGTGAGCAGCTTTGACACACATGTTTGAAACTTGTTAAAAACCAGAAATTGCTGAAGACACTGACAAGTCTGACAGCATCTGTGGAGTGAAAGCAGAGTTAATCTTTCGGGTTCTGTGACTGTTCCTCAAAGCACCCAGTAAGTCCAACAATTTTTGTTTTTGTTTCAGATTTCCTGTATCCAATGATCTTTGCTATATCGAAAATGTATTCTGTAACTTTTCATTTTTGAAGGAACTCAGGAGTATGGCAACATCTGCAGAGACAGAAGAACAATGTTAATGTTTCAAGTCCAGTGCAAATCTTCTTCAGAGGTGTAAAGGATTGGAAAGTGAGCGCTTTAGTATCTTGGCAGAGGTGGGAAAGAGTGTTTGGACGCCCAGTGAGAAAGACAAATGGGCTTGAAATTGTGGTGAAAGAGACACAGATATATAATGGGTGTAAATTAATGTGTAAATATTTTAAAAATTGATTTTCTCTGTTGAATGGAGCAAAACAAGACACGAACTTCGGGAGCCCAGGAGGGAGAGTGTACGGAAAATGGGGACGAGCCATAATGGGTTCAGGCTGTGAATTTATGGAATTGAATATTAACTCCTACAGACTGTAACGCACCAATGTGTAAAGTGAGGTGTTACTCGAGCTTGGGTTGCACCTCATTGGAACATTGCAGCAACCTGCATTTTTTTAGAATCCCGACAGTGTGGAAACAGGTCCTTCAGCCCAACAGGTTTATACTGACCCTCCGAAGAGTATGCAAACCAATCCCATTCTCTACTCTAATACTATACACAGACCCTTGATTATTGCACCTAACATCAACATCGGCCACAACTCTATATGAACAGAAACGAAGCCATTCGGACCATCAATTCTACTCTGCCATTCGATCACGACTGACAGATTTTCAACGCCATTTTCCTGCTTCCTCTCAATAATCTTTGATCCCCTTGTCAATCAAAACCTATCTGAGTCTGTTTTAAATATACTAAATAGAA
>NW_025151201.1:0-1377 GCF_004010195.1 Chiloscyllium plagiosum | reverse complement strand
AAGTATCACTTTGGCAGAACAAATCGCAAAGGATTGGAGGCCCCAGAAGAAAGGGAAAATGACAGATAAGACAGGGAAAAAAGGGAGAGAGAGAGAGGATTGGGAGAAAGGGAGAGAGTTTGGACCTCAGCGTTAGCACTTACCTGAAAGAATGAAGGTGAAGGCAGAGGTAGGCTTAGTGAGTAGCATAGTGGTGAAAATCGAACTCATCGTAGCCAGAGGCCTGCTGGGGATACAATTAAATATATCGAGGCATTGCCTAAATTTAATCAGAATGATTTAGAAGTGTTCTTCATTATAGATGAGAAAGTACCTAAGCAAATGAAGTGGCCAGTGACCAGGAGTTTATTGTTGATCCAAACAAATTGGTAGGGCCAGTTCGTGAGGTACTTGCATCACTGTCAGAGGAGGTATATGAGGAGTATGAGAAGATGAAGAAAGCCATCTTAAGGACATTTGAGCTTGTGCTAAAAGCCTACAGCTAACGTTTCAGCAGGGAATCTGGTCAAATATACATTGAGTTTGAAAGGATCAAACAAAGAAGGTGGATCAGGGCATTAAAATAAATATATGACACTCGAAGGTGATTATTTTGGAGTAGTTCAATAAAATCATTTCCTGAGGTAATGATAACTCATGTGGAAGAGCAAAGAGTTAAAACGGAAAGATTAGCAGCTGAAATAGCTGATGGGTATGAGTTGATTTTGCTTCAAATCAAAGTTTTTCTTCCGACATCAATTTCAATCTGTGAGTGATAGAAATCCGAAAACAGAGAAATCCTCATGTGTTAAGAAAAAAAGTAAATGTCATTGAAGATAATAAAGCTAGCTTTCCACAGGGTAAAAAGGAAACCCTTGAAGGTGACAGAGAAGTTAACAAGCTCCAGCGTTTCCATTGCAGTAAAGAAGGCTTCATGAAATCACAGTGTTGGTAGTTTATAAATACACCAGGAAGACAGATACAGGAAAACAGAAATAGCTAACGAATTTTGTTAAACTGGGAAAGGAAATCACAGTACAGGCTAAATAGTTGCACCAGAATATACAGCTTGGTCGGAGGTCGGTTAAGAATGAATTGTCATATCTTCTTAAATCATTACATTACCGCTAATATTAACTCAGTGCGCGGATCAAAACTTTAGCGAGAGTACCACTATGCCCTCATCTCCCCTTTATCTACAGAGAGATATTGAGTCACTGAATGTGTCACAGCTCCTTTTCTGAAAATTGTATTCCACTCTACTTTCTCTCTACTCATGTAACATTTTACATATTGACTTCAGGTATCTCGTATTTATGGCACAAATTTTACATATTGACTTCAGGTATCTCGTATTTATGGCACAACAAGATTGAGTGATGAACTGATCTGACTGCT
>NW_025151200.1:0-1377 GCF_004010195.1 Chiloscyllium plagiosum | reverse complement strand
CACCTTCCCCTGCAACCGCAGGAGGTGCAAGACCTGCGCCCACACCTCCTCCCTCACCTCCCTCCAAGGCCCCAAAGGAAACTTCCATATCCGCCACAGATTCACCTGCACACACATTATCTATTGCATCCTCTGCACCCGATGTGGCCTCCTCTATATTGGGGAGACAGGCCGGCCACTTGCGGAGCGTTTCAGAGAACACCTCTGGGACACCCGAACCAACCAACCCAACCACCCGGTGGCTCAACATTTCAATTCCCCCTCCCACTCCACCAGGTCTTTGGACTCCTCCATCGTCAGACCACAACAAAACGACGGTTGGAGGAAGAACGCCTCATCTTCCACCGAGGAACACTCCAACCACAAGGGATGAACTCGGATTTCACCAGTTTCCTCATTTCCCCTCCCCCCACCCTGTCTCAGTCAAATCCATCGAATTCAGCACCGCCTTCCTAACCTGCAATCTTCTTCCCGACCTCTCCGACCCCACCCCAGTCTGACCGATCACACTCATCTTGACCTCTTTCCACGTATCACATTTCCGACGCCACTCCCCCAATTCCCTCCTCCCTACCTTTTATCTTAGCCTGCTGGACAAACTTTCCTCATTCCTGAAGAAGGGCTTACGCCCGAAACGTCGATTCTCCTGTTCCCTGGATGCTGCCTGACCTGCTGCGCTTTTCCAGCAACACATTTTCAGCAAGTGAATCCTTAGAATACTATAAAGGCAGTAGGAGTATACTTAAGAGGGAAATCAAGAGGGCAAAAAGAGGGCATGAGATAGCTTTGGCAAATAGAGTTAAGGAGAACCCAAAGGGTTTTTGCAAATACATTAAGGACAAAAGGGTAACTAGGGAGAGAACAGGGCCCCTCAAAGATCAGCAAGGCGGCCTTTGTGTGGAGCCGCAGGAGATGGGGCAGATACTAAACAAGTATTTTGCATTATTATTTACTGTGTAAAAGGATATGGAAGATATAGAATATAGGGAAATTGATGGTGACATCTCGAAAAATGTCCATATGACAGAGAAGGAAGTGCGGGATGTCTTGAAATGCATAGAAATGGATAAATCCCTAGGAGAAAGTGAGGACTGCAGATGCTGGAGATCAGAGTCGAAAATGTGTTGCTGGAAAATGAAGCAGTGAGGACTGCAGATGCTGGAGATCAGAGTCGAAAATGTGTTGCTGGAAAAATGAAGCAGATCAGGCAGCATCCAAGGAGCAGGAGAATCGACGTTTCGGGCATGAGCCCTTCTTCAGGAATCTTTTCTGTTTCGGGCATGAGCCCTTCTTCATCGATTCTCCTGCTCCTTGGATGCTGCCTGACCTGCTGCGCTTTTCCACCAACACATTTTCGGCGATAAATCCCCAGGACCT
>NW_025151199.1:0-1376 GCF_004010195.1 Chiloscyllium plagiosum | reverse complement strand
AATTACTGAATAGATGCTCTGAGCAGTTTCTGAAGAGTAGGTGGTGAAACACCAATACCCAAAAATGGATGAGTGTGGAATTAATGATCACCCTTTTATCAATTAGTGAAAGTTCTGAGACTTGGATGTCTTCCCATGGGGATGAAGTGTTAGGACTATTACCAGTGATAAGAGATCCCTTCAATGTGAGGTTTACTGGTCCCTATCAAATTGACAGAAAGTTGATCCAGGTGAATTATCTATTAAAGATGCCAGATAGAAAAAAAAGTATTGGGTATGTCATGTGAATATGTTGATACCATATTATACTCGAGAGAATGAACTGGAGAAAAAGGTGCTAGTTACTGTCCCGTAGAGTAAGGAATCAAATCCAGATAAGATGGATTTTGATATGCCTCAAAAATATTTTAAAATGAAGAAGTCCTTAGGATTGGGATAGTTTAGTAAATAATCTGTCTCAGGAACATAGAAAGCAGTTGACGAGTTTGCTACTGCAGTACAAGGACATATGTGAGAATCTGTTGGGGTGGATGAATGCTATTGTACATGAAGTAGATGTACAATAAAGCAACACCCCAATCAGCTTAAGCATTTCAAAGCCAGACAAGTCCAAATGGAGGTGGAGTCCATGCTCGACGAGGACATCATCAAACCAAGCCAGAGTGAGTGGAGTTCACCAGTCATCTTAGTTCCCAAACAGGACAGGACTCAACGGTTGTGCACAGATTATCGGAATGTCAAGGCCATTACAAAATCGGACTCATATGCAATTCCTAGATTGGAGGTCTCTAACGAGAAAGTCGGCCTAGCCAGTTACGTCACAAAGTTGGACATAATTCGTGGTTACTGACACGTATCTTTATCAGAGACAGCGAAAGACATTTCAAAACGATGTCCTTTGGAATGAAATATCCACCGGCAACATTCCAAAGACTCACGAACACAGTTGTGGCTGGGTTAATAAACTGTGTAGTCTTTTTGGACGATGTAGTGATCTTCAGTAAGTCCTCGATAAATCACATGGTACAGTTGGCAGAGTTATTTGAAAGACTACAAAAAGCAAAGCTGGTAATAAACTTAAATAAAAGTGAATTTTCAAAAGCAGACGTGACATTTTTGGGACATAACATTGGTCATGGAACGTTGACACCAAGGAATGCAAAAGCGAAAGCTATCGAGGAATTTCCACGACAAACTTCGAAGACAGGCTTCAATTCTTAGGACTCAGTGGATTCTATCGGAAATTTGTGCTAAACTTCAGCAGAGTAGTGGTGCCATTAACCGATTTGCTGAAGAAGAACACAAAGTTTGATGGAGAAAATAATGCCAGCAGACATTCAACTGTTTTAAATCAATATTAACCACCAAACCAATTT
>NW_025151198.1:0-1376 GCF_004010195.1 Chiloscyllium plagiosum | reverse complement strand
CACTGGCTCTGTTCTCACCTCCTCAATACTCTGTGATGTAGCTCATCAAATGCAGCAACGTATGAAACTTCAATTCAATTACATTTCCAAAAAATACTCTTCATTAATTCCAATTTTTTGCAGTTCCTGATTTTTACAAGTCAATCTGTATCTTCATATTTCTGAAAGTTATTTCTGTACCTTTCTCTGTGGAGATGGAACCAATGCATTCCTCTCAGCAGGCAGGTGGCTTCGGTCAGCTCGTGTTACATCGGAGGACTACACTTCAGGTATGGTGGATATATTACACACGCCTGCCTGGAATGTTTCAGAATTGAAACAGTTCACTTCAAGGTGAGAGTCTGCACAGTCCTGTCCCTGGTGAGAGACTATAGGTTATACCGAAAGAGAGGATACAGCTCAGTGAGCACCTCATTTTTGAAACAAGCTGATTTCACATTTTGCACATGAATGGTTGCAGCTTAGACAAATGTTTCTGGAAATGCCAGAGAGGAAAGTTCAGTTCCTTGCTCCTCCCTGTTTACAGAGCTTCCCTTCTTTATAGTCTCTGCTCCAATTGTTTATCATGGACCCAGACACTCTGTAAATGTAGTATCCAGAGTGCGATCACCAGACCCTCTGGTCTCCCGGAATGAACTCAGCAGCTGACCATACAAACCTGAGAACACCATTCACAGAAACTCCACTGACTTTCTAATGACAGCAGCAAGTCAAATCCCCACACGCATGCTGCACCCATTCAGTGTTGAAAATTCCTTCATCTCGGCAGTTTCTGTTCCTGGCTGAGAAAACCGTTACATCTCTGCACAGTCCCGCAGTAACAATTCCTCTATCGAAAGAAGCAGTTGACACTGTAACATTACCTTTCCCTGTATCTCAGCAACTAGACGGGCAACACCATTATTGCCAATAGAGTAGATCATAACACTCAGAGAAGAGAGACAGAGGGAACAGAATTCACTTTAACCAGGTACATACCTCAATGGACGTGATATTCGGAATATGGGAAAGGCGGGAATGTTAGAATAACCTCCCATTCTATTTTCCTTCAAGTTCATCATTAGCAATCCTTTTGTTTGCTTTTCCTTTCTCTCTCTCTCTTTTGCTGGACATTTCTTTATCCATTCAACACAAACCTCCCACTCACCCTTCCAACCATCCCTGATATAATAATATTATTTCCCAGTTGCATTGAGTTTTGATAGAATCACTGAACTCAAAAAGTTATGTTTTTCTCCTGACAGAGGCTGTCATGCCTGTTGAGATTCTCCAACACTTACGGATACTGGAGAATTTTATTTCAGATCTCCATTATCCACAGTTCTTTGGTTTATTTCACCTTAAATGTTGTTGTTTCATGGTATGTCAGCATCACT
>NW_025151197.1:0-1376 GCF_004010195.1 Chiloscyllium plagiosum | reverse complement strand
GCAGATGGAATACAAAGTGGGAAATTGTGGGAACATGCACTTTGGTAGGAAGAATAAAAGCAAGGACTGCTGAGAAATTTCAGATGTCTGGAGTGGAAAAGGACTTGGGAGTTCTACTCCAGGATTCTCTCAATGTAAACTTGTAGGTTAAGTCAGTGGTTGGAAAGGCAAATGCAGTAATGGGATTTATTTGGAAAGGATTTGAATGTAAAAGCAGGGATGCACATCTGAGGCTCTATAAGGCTCTGGTCAGACCACATTTGGAGTATTGTGCGCTGTTTTGAGCCCCATATCCCAGACAGGATGTGCTGGCCTTGGAACGGGTTCACAGGAGGTGCATGAGAATGGACCCAGGAATGAACAGCTTAACATATAAGGACGTTTGAGGACTATGGGTCTGTTCTTGATGGGGTCCAGAGGGATGAGGGGGGATCGAATTGAAACATACAGAATGTTGAATGACCTGGACAGTGTGCATATTGAGAAGATTTCCATTGGTAGGAAACTCTAAGTCCCAAGGATACAGCCTTAAAGTAAAGGGAAGACCTTTTAGAATGGACATAAAGAGAAAAGTCTTCAGCCAGAGAGAGGAGAACCTATGGAATTCATTTTCACAGAAGATAGTGGAGGTCCAGTCAGTGAGTATATTTAAGAAAGAGATAGTTAGGGTCTTGAGTATCAAAGGGATCAAGGATTACAGGGAGAAAGCAGAAGAATGTGGTTGAGAAACTTGTCAACCATAATTGAATGCTGCATCAGACTTGATGAGCTGAATGGGCTAATTTCTGTTCCTATATCTGATGATTTTATAGTTGTAAACCGCAGTCAATTGCTCCCCTTTCTCTTACTTTGACCCTCCTGACAGCAAAATGTGAGAGTAAAAAATCCCTGAGTCATCTTTACTAAATGTTGAGGATTCCTGTTGAGGATTCATGGGAATCACTCCATGTTTGAAGGAAAGGAAATTCTGCAAAATTCAACTGTTCCAGGAAGAAATCTCAGACCAGCAGCCTGTTTAACAGAACACCGTCAGAGACAAAATAACAGTTGGGACATATATCGCTTTTCCATTTGATATGAGTCTAACTACTATGAAGCTCTGGAAACCTTTCCTTATTCTTTTTCGCCTTAAGACATGTGCGTTTGTGTGTGTGTGACTCTGTGTCTCACATTATTCGAGAAAATGACCGAGGTTACACTTCAAACCCGTTGTAACCAGTGGAGAAGTGGGACTGGAAAATGAAACAGTGACCCTCCATCATTGGTCGGAGCAGGAATGAGAAATTCTCACGGGCTGTTCAAATGGGAATTCTTTTCCCCAGAGGTTTCATTCCCAAGAAGGTTGCTTAACACCACTACTTCCAGCATAATTAGAC
>NW_025151196.1:0-1376 GCF_004010195.1 Chiloscyllium plagiosum | reverse complement strand
TCCAGAATTCGAATAAAAACTCCACATATTAATACAGTGCATTTGGTGTGTGATCCTGCACTGAACATCATATTATCCACAATCCCAACCTCAGCCACAATACCTTCAATCTAAAACAGTTAACTATTCCCACCAGCTTCTGACCCCCACGGAGAACTTGGGTCTGCCTTTTCGGAGATGCAAGATGTCTCCTTGAAACTTGACAGAAAACAGCTCGCTTCCCTCTTCACTGCCAGAAAACCACGTTAAAGTAGCACATGTTCCACAGACAATGGAACCACGATGAACATCATGATCTGCTCCTGTGATTTGCCATATTGGACCATCAGTGATATCCTCCTGTTCCTGCCTTTGCAAGACTGAATGGCCTCTTCCTGGTCACGTCTAGCAGTTTCGAGAGACTGTTTGGGCTCCACCTGTTCCTGCTTTAACAGTTCGATGTGCTGAGTATTGTAACAGGCTTGAGTATTGAATGTACTGCGACTCTTCCCGTTCAGTAGTTTCGATGGGCTGAATGCTGGCTCATATTCGTGTGTAACCCACTTGAGATGCTCGTCTTTTAACTGTGGAAATGTGCAGTGTCTGGCCGTGCTGTTACGGGAATGTTACCGATACTTTAATGGCACAAACTGGATAGCTGTCCGGGTCTTGCTGCACATGGACACAGACTGCTTCAGGAGCTAAGGGGGGAAAATGTTCTGAATATTGTATGATCTTCAGTGATCATCCCCATTTCGATTGTAATGATGGGGAAGGACATTGCTGATGCAGCTGAAGATGATTGTGTCGAGGAAGCTACCCTGAGGATCTCCTGTAGGGATGTCCCGGGAGTGAAAGGATTGATGTCCCCCAAACATGAACATCTTCCTCTGACCCCACAGTGGAGAGATTGTGGCTGATTCCTATTAAATTTAATTTAGTCAACGATTCTTTATCCCAGCTTGAGTCAACTGCGGCCTTGATATCAGGGTCTGTGACTCTTACATGAGCTGCTGTGTTCACCTCTTTAGAACATACAAATAGATTATAGTGCATGGTTGGGGACTGTAACCTTCTCACAGAGGATAGTGAATGTCAGGAATTATCTGGTCGAGAGAGTTCGGGGAGCTAGGTCACTGAAAGTATTTACAGAAGAGATCGGTGGGTTTTTCACCTGACATAGAATTGAGGGATGTGAAGTATTGGGAAATAAAGCAGAATTGATAACAGTGGATCATCGGTAATCTTATACAATGACACGGCAGGCCTGACATTCCAAATTAACATCCGATTCTGTTCCTTATGTTCTGATATTCTGTAATTAAAAAGTTAATGGTGGTAATTTTACCGAACATTCCGTTTTAAGTCGTTACAGTTAGAGAGAGCAAAGCATTTTA
>NW_025151195.1:0-1376 GCF_004010195.1 Chiloscyllium plagiosum | reverse complement strand
GTCTTCCACCTTGGGACCATGAAGCCAAATGGGGTCATTGTGGTTTCACCAGATTCTTCATTCCTCTCCACCCACCTTTAACCCAATCCCAAGCCTCCAAATTGGCAATGCCCTCTTGATCTGTCCTTTGCGTTTCTCATCCATCCACTCCACTCTCCTCTCCATCATATCACTATTATCCCCACCTTGCTCTACTCATCACATTCTCAGCTACCTTGCTCCGAGCTCACCTCTTCCCATTTGCCTCTCAACTACTCAACCCACAAGCCTCATTCCTGAAACGTCGATTCTGCTGGTCCTCGGCTGCTGCCTGATCTGCCGTGCATTTTAAACACCTCACCGCCGATGAGGAAACGGTCTGACACTGTCTTACGTACAGAATCAGGCCTGAAAAGTAATGTTTCATGATTCACCATCACCATCACTGGGTACATCCATTCCCAACGAAAGGACAGACCCACCAGCGGTAGGAGCACCGTGCGGTACAGTCAGGAAAGGAATGATCCTGGAATACTCCAACATTGATTCCAGAACCCGTGAGATCTCATGGGAACAGGTCAAAGATCGTCAAAGAAATCGCCTGATGATGAACATCTACTGCCTTTCGCATCACCCCTCGATGGCAACTTAGTTACCCTTGATGTTTAAAACAAATAGGACGAAACACTGAGGGTGACAACGACTCAGAATGTACTCGGAGTGTGAAGCCTTAATGTCCATCAGCATGAGAGTGTCCACAATCCAACCAGTGATGCAACGGGGAAGGCCCTCACATACAGAGTTGCCAGATTTTGGGAAGTGATATGGAAACCAACAAGAGGGAAATACTTTCATCATATTCCTTGTCACAGATGGGTCTGTCCCTGGCAATATCTGTAGGAGCACCGAGCGCACAGTACTAGGGGAGGGAACGCTTTAGCCTCATATTGAAGATACTGCCCACTGTTATGTGGCAGTACTTCGTGTGAAGTAGGACGTACTTCTGTAGAAGGGAGCAAATGGAAACTGGGCATCCATGAGACACTCTGGGCTATCAGCAGCTGCATAATGAATGGCCTTCCCGCTATCATTAAGTCAGATGGATCCAACATGTTCAGCACTGTTCAAAACGAAACCTACACTGAAGAAGGACATTTGGCCCATCAAGAGTTTTAAACAAGAACAAAATGAAGCAAGTCAGCCAATCTAGGCTATCACTCAGCAATTCGAGCAGATTTGCTAATTTTTCAGACCTGTTATACAGGAAATGGAAGGGATCATTCAGCCTGGCAAAGTATTACGGGGAGGACCGAAAACTTAGCTGGATACAGGGATAAGTTAGGGAGAAATCAGTCTTTATCAATTATACACAAATTCATGACTGCAGTGACACAGTG
>NW_025151194.1:0-1376 GCF_004010195.1 Chiloscyllium plagiosum | reverse complement strand
TTGTTTATCTGGAATTCACTATATGAAAATATGTTAAAGCTAAGTGTCAGCAGAACATTTGAATACCCAGAGCACACTTGGATAAGCAGCAAGTACTTGAAATTGGGACGAAGGCAGGCATACGTGAATTGGGAGTCCTGAGTCAAAGGTAGCCCTCTGTGCTTAGGCGCATCGGCCCGTGCGGCTATGTGGCGCAATGGTAAGCGCGTTGGCGTTTTATGTGGTTATTGAAGCTTTTGTAAAAAGATCGTGCGTTCGAATTCCACCAGAGTCGAGTTTGGTTTGAAACATGATCAGAGCAGAATGGGCTGCTCCTCTGCAAAACCGGTATTATGCGTGCAGAATCCCAACTGTCTTGAAACGGGAAAAATCTACTTTTCACAAATGAACAATTTCGATGTCTGTTGAAGGTAGAGCTCGATAAATATCTGTAAGCCAACAGGCAACACGATGATGTTGATAGGCTGAAAAAAGACATTAATATGCTGGCTCAGCCATGATGATTTTGAATGGTCGGGCCGGGGGGCGTGGCCACCTCATGTTCCTTCCTGTCTGTGCTGTTTCTGGCACAGATTTTTAAACACTAACATAATGAGGACAGTGTGAATCTACATCATCAGTGGCACGGTGGCTCAGTGATTAGTACTAGTGCCCCACAGCAACAGTGCTGCAGATTCGATTCCAAACTTGGGTACTGTCTGGGTGGAGTTTGCACGTTCTCCCCGTGTCTGCGTGGGTTTGGTCTGGGTACTCCGGTTTCCTCCCGAAATCCAAAAATGAGCAGGCCATGTTAATTGGTCATGCAAAATTGCCCGCAGTGTTAGATGCATCAGTCAAAGGGAAATGGGTCTGGGCGGGTTACTCTTCGGAGGTGCGGACTGGTTGGGCCGAAGGGCCTGTTTTCGCAATGTAGGGAAATTAATCTAATCTAAACTGAAATTCAATTTGTCCCTGCATAACTTTGCTCCATCTCTACTATTTATACAAACCATGCCACGTGCCCTTGGATGTAGTAATGCTGAAGATTGTTGACGTCGTGTGCAATGTGGGTCACTGTGTCGTATGAACTTTCCAAAGGAAGTTGGAGAAGTGTCAGTGAATCGAATTCTGTGACGAGTTGGAACTGATGGAAGGAAAATCCCATGACAGTGGCGATGTAAAATTGTCCATGATCAACGCAGGAAGGCACAGTAAACTTACATTCAGTAACATCTGTTTTTCACCACAGTTTTAGATTAGATATTAGTTTAGATTACTTACAGTGTGGAAACAGGCCCTTCGGCCCAACAAGTCCACACCGCCCCGCCGAAGCGCAACCCACCCATACCCCTACCCCTAACCTAACACTACAGAAAATTTAGCATGGCCAATTCACT
>NW_025151193.1:0-1376 GCF_004010195.1 Chiloscyllium plagiosum | reverse complement strand
CCAACCTTGATTTGACTTTCTAAAATGCAAGAAGTTACAATGATCAATATTAAAATCCATTTGCAAATTCTCAGCCAACTTCTCCAGCTGATCAAGGTACTACTGTAATTTCTGAAATTTCTGATAACCTTCCTCACTCTCCATGATGCCGCCTACTTTAGTGCCGTCTTCAAACTTACAAATCATGCCTGTACATTCTCGTCTAAATCATAGATATGTAATATGTAGTGGTCCCAGTACCAACCTCTGAGTCATTCCACTATTCACAGGCCTCCAGTCTGACCAGCATGTTTCCAGTATTCATCTCGACTTCCTACCATCAAGGCAATTTTGTACCTAATTTGCCAGCTCCCCCTCAATTCCATGCGATCTAACCTTCCAGAGCAACGTACCATGTGGAAACTTACTGAAGGCCTTACTGGAATCAACCTAGATTACGTATACCACCCGGACCTCCTCAATGTTGCTGGTCACGTTATCAAAGAACTCCAACAAAATTGTGAGTCATGATCTAATTTGCACAAACTCCTGTGCTGAATTTGATGAAGGGTTTTTGCCCGAAACATCGATTTTTCTGCTCCTCGGATGTTGCCTGACCTGCTCTGCTTTTCCAGCACCATTCTAATCTTACTCCGAACCACACCCTGTCTTTCCAAATGCATGTATATCCAATCTCTCCGAATCTTCTAAAGTAACCTAACCACTAGATTTTAGGATTTTAGTTCCCAGGTTTATCTTTGTAGCATTTCTTGAATACGGGCTCAGTATTTGCTACACTCCAGTCGTCCAGGACGGCACTCGTTGGCCAGCGATGATAGAAAAGAGCTAAGCAGTGCGCCCGCAATTTTTTCTCTATCCTCCTGCTGTGTTCCTGAATATAATTGGTCAGGACCAGAAGTTTTTAGAAATACTGCAAAGTCTGAAACATGCATATATTTATTTCAGGTACAAACAACAAAGAGTGAGAAAGTGACTCAGTGACGATTAACATAACAAATTAGAAAATATGTTAATCGTAGGAAGTGACTTCAGAAGAATTCCAGATATTGTGGAAACCTGAGAATTCTCAGAAATTAACGATCCAGGAAAGGAAGGCCATGAAACTGATAAGGAAATCAAAAAGAGAACATACATGCTAACAAACAGGAACACAAAGACTGCATCAATCTGCGATCTATATTTCAAAGGAAACAAAAAGCAAGGTCAAATGTGGAAGTTTGTAAACGGGAGAGGAGAGGTCCTTGTAGAGAACAGGGAAATGGCCAACAAAATAACCAGTTACATTGCATCTGTCTTCATGGAGGAAGATACCAAGTGATCATACTGGACTACTGGAGCTAAATACAAAGTCAATTCATATCAGTAACAAGGTAGTA
>NW_025151192.1:0-1376 GCF_004010195.1 Chiloscyllium plagiosum | reverse complement strand
AGCACAGGTGGACAGGGTGGTGAATGCAGCATTGACTCACTTTCCCTCATGGCTCACAGCATTGAGGACATGAGTTGGGACACCATGATCCGGCTGTATCTGACATTGCTGGGTCCCCTGTTGGAATACTGCGAAGAATTCTGTTCATCCTGATTTAGGAAGCATTTCCTGAAACGAGCAAAGATTGACGAAAACGTTACTGCTCCTGCAGGGTGTGACGTACAAGGAGAGGCTAGATAAGCTGGAAAGCAAAATGGGGGAAAGAGGTAGATCTCAGAAAAGGTTAAGGAGAATCTAAAGAGATCCTACAGCACACAAGTACAAAAAAGTAACATAGACAACAGGGCCCCACATGTATGGAACCACAGGAGATGGGTGAGATTCAAAATGAATATTTCATGTCAAAGCATATTGTGGATAAAGACTAGGAAACATAGGGAAAGAAACTGATGTATTGAAAAGAGTTCCCCATTACAGAAGAGGTGGTGCTAGAGGTCTTAAAACACAAAGGTAGATAAAAACCCAGGACCTGAACAAATGTATCCCAACACATTGTAGCAACGTCGTGGCGGTTACCACGGCAGAGATATTTGTATCATTGATCTTCGTATTCCCATTGGGTGTAGGTGGCTGAGGGGTGACCAGATAAAGGTTTATAAAACCATGAGGGGTATACATAAGGTGAATTGCCAAGATCTTTATCCCAGGGTAGGGGAGTCCATAACTAAAGGGCAGAAATGTGAGGTGGGAAAGGAAAGAGTTAAAAGGGACCGGAGGAGAACACAGAAGCTGGTGTACATATTGAATGAACTGCCAGGGGAAATGGCAGAGAAAAGTACATTAACATGCATGAAAAACACTTGGGCACGTACATGGAGAGGGGAATGTTTGAAGGGATATGGGTCAAATACAGGCAAAAGCAACTCTTTCAGGGACACTGGTCAGCATGGATTAGTTGGATCAAACTAACGGTTCTGATTCAGTTCTGTTTGGTTCTGTCAAAGGAGGAGGAGACTACTGAGATAAGGCATGTTGTAGAGACTGAAGCAAGTTTCAGAGATAGGGATGTTAGTCTGGAATGCAGGAGATTTCAAACAGATGGAGGGACTATAGAGACTGGAGGAATTCGCAGGGACAGGATCTTTTATAGGAGTTACAAATTATCGATGACATCGGACCACGAGACATGCCAGAGATACAGTGTTGGAGGGAGAACACAGAACAGAAAGATGCCAGGCAGCATTCCCACCCTCTCATGGGAGGCCTGCTTTCTTCACTGTGCTGCGGATGCTCACTAAGACAGCACAGGCCTGGATTGATAACTGTGACACTCCTGATGCTGTCTTAGTACAACAAAACGTACAGTAGGGGCGGTG
>NW_025151191.1:0-1376 GCF_004010195.1 Chiloscyllium plagiosum | reverse complement strand
TGATGGTGGGGTAATTGATAAGATTGTATCTATGAGTTAAAAACAATGACTGCAGATGCTGGAGGCCAGATTCTGGATGAGAGAGGTGCTGGAAAAGCACTGAAGTTCAGACAGCATCCTAGGAGCAGGATAATCGACGTTTTGGGCGAACGTCCTTCCTCAGGAATACAGACAGAGTCGAGGGTGGAGAGATAAATGAGAGGAGAGTGGGGGTGGGGAGAATGTAGCATGGAGTACAATAGGTGAATGGGGTTGGGGATAAGGTGATAGGTCGGGGAGGAGATTGGGGGAAGGTAGCAAAGAGTACAATCGGTGGATGGGGGTGGGAATGAAGGTAATAGGTCAGAAAGGAGGGTGGAGTGGATAGTTGGAAAGGAAGATACGCAAGTAGGATACGTCATGTGGACAGTGCTGAGCTGGAAGATTAGAGGTGAGGTGTTGGAGGGGAAATGAGGAAACTGGTGAAGTCCATATTGATGTCCTGGGGTTGAAGTGTTCCGAGGCAAAAGATGAGGCGTTCTTCCTCCAGGCGTCTAGTGGTGAGCGAGCAGCGGTGAAGGAGTCCCAGGACTTCTATGTCCTCGGCAGAGTGGGAGGGGGAGTTGAAATGTTTGGCCACAGGGCGGTGTGGTTGATTGGTGTGGGTGTCCCAGAGATGTTCCCTAAAGCGCTCTGCTCGGAGGCGTCCAGTCTCCCCAATGTAGAGGAGACCGCATCAGGAGCAACGGATACAATAAATGATATTGGTGGATGTACAGGTGAAACTTTGATGGATGTGGAAGGCTCCTTTAGGGCACCGGATGGAGGTGAGGGAGGAGTTGTGGGCGCAGGTTTTGCAATTCCTGCGGTGGCAGGGGAAGGTGCCAGGTTGGTAGGGTGAGTTGTAGTGGGTGTGGACCTGACCAGATAGTCATGGAGCGAACGATCTTTGTGGAAGGCGGAAAGGGGTGGGGAGGGAAATTTATCCCTGGTGGTGGGGTCCGTTTGAAGGTGACAGAAATGTCGGTGGATGATTTGCTTTATGCTATGGTTGGGAGGGTGGAACGTGAGCACCACGGGGGTTCTGTCCGTGTTACGGTTGGAGGGGCGGGGTCTGAGCGTGGAGATGCGGATTTGGACGAGATGCGTTGGAGGGCATCTTTAACCACGAGGGAAGGGAAATTGCATTCTCTGAAGAAGGAGGCCAACTGCTGTGTTCACAGAACAGCACCACCCTAATCCAGATTGTAACTATTCCTGTCTTTGGGAACTGGACATAGCTGAGTAATTTTCCACATTACTAGAGAGATGTCAGAGTTGTCAGCTTAGTGGAAACGGTATACTGAGATTATCCGAGTCAAAAAGTTACAGATTGTGTTTGAATATGATGCTGGTTC
>NW_025151190.1:0-1376 GCF_004010195.1 Chiloscyllium plagiosum | reverse complement strand
GTCTTGATAAATATCGCCATCTTACGCAGCCGTACATGTATTCCAAGAAACAATGTGAATCATTCATACGCTTATTCAGCCAGATATGTTTCATGTCTTTCTCTTCTTTGGTTCAATTCAAGATTCTATGCCTGTTTTGGGAAAGACTGCACGGACAGCTGCATCACTAAAAGTGCTACTTTGGAAGAACAGAAAGACTGGTGCCTCTGTCCTCGTGTTATCTTATTCCGTCAACCTACTTTCGATCGTCAGCTAAGTGTTGGCATGTTGCCATCAATTAAGTAATCACTGAGGCCCAGTGCGCCATTGAGACATCGAGTCCCAAAGAGAAACTTGGATAACCTCATCAATCTCTGGCATTATTTGAGTAAATCAGAGCGTACAGTAGTTGATCATAAGATGTCTACAGCGGTCATAGCCTACATATTAACCTCATGGATGACAGACAATTAACTGTGCCCATCGTGAATGGAGGGAATAGTGTTAGCTTGTTACAATCTTCCGTTGAACTGTTTGTCGATGTCATGGTGCGTACGACTGGCAGTCATTGGTTCAGGATGTACGCCCTGTCTGCGTGGGCTTCCTTTGTGTATTCGGGTTTGCTCCACAATCAAAAGGTTTGAAATTTAGGTGAATTTGTCATGCTATATTTCCCATAGTGTTCAGCAATGTGTAGGTTAATTGCATTAGTCATGGGAAAATGCACAGTAATAGGGTAGGGGAATGGTTCTCATTGGAATGTTCTTCGCAGGGTCAGTCTGGAATTGGTTGGCCAAGTGGCATGTTGTCACACTAGAGGGATTCTATGACTGTATGAATAACATTGTAATTAATTGTCGCCACAACACTTCTCCCTGTGGCAATCCATGATTTACAGGCTGAGCCCCTGAAAATGTGCATTCGCTCACCAGCCTATCCTCTACCCCTTCCACAAATCTGCCCTGTGTTATTTCGCTATGTGTCTATACATGAGAACATGTCCAGGAGTAGATTGTTCAGTGTTCGCACTTGTTTCACGATTCAGTATGACCACGACCGATCAACCTACTCAGTACTCAGGTCCCATTTTTTTTGCCATAACTTGCTTTCACCAAAAGAACCTTCCATAGCTCTTATTTGAAACCATTCAATGCTTTGGCATGAACTACTTTCTGTGGTGGGTATTTCTACAGATTCACCACCCTCTGTGTGAAAACATCTTTTTTCTCTCATTTCTGTCTAAGGACTGTGCTCTGTGCCCTTCGGCTGTGACCCTTATTTCCGTATCTAACAACGTTTTCTGCAGAAATCCTATTGATTGGTGTGGAGTTTTGGTGTTTACACCTACTTACATTTAATAACAGTGACTTTGGGAACCATCAGTGCTACGAGACAAC
>NW_025151189.1:0-1376 GCF_004010195.1 Chiloscyllium plagiosum | reverse complement strand
CACTGTGAACCTCCTATCTGTCCCCTCACTGTGTCCCTCCTATCTGTCCCCGAACTGTGAGCCTCCTATCTGTCCCCTCATTGTGAACCTCCTATTATCTGTCCCCTCATTGTGAACCTCCTATCTGTCCCCTCACTGTGTCCCTCCTATCTGTCCCCCTCATTGTGACCCTCCTATCTATCCTCCTAATTGTGAACTTCCTGTCTGTCCCTTCACTGTGAGCCTCCTATCTGTCCCCTGACTGTGACCCTCCTATCTGTCCCCTCACTGTGAACATCCTGTCTGTCCCCCTCACTGTGAATCTCCTGTCTGTCCTCTCACTTTGAACCCCCTATCAGTCCCCTCACTGTCAGCCTCCTATCTGTCCCCTCACCGTGAGCCTCCTATCTGTCCCCCTCACTGTGAACCTCCTATCTGTCCCCTAACTGTGAGCCTCCTATCTGTCCGCCTCACTGTGAACCTCCTATCTGTCCCCTAACTGTGAGCCTCCTATCTGTCCCCCTCACTGTGAATCTCCTGTCTGTCCCCCTCACTGTGAATCTCCTGTCTGTCCCTTCACTGTTAACCTCCTATCTGTCCCCTCACTGTCAGCCTCCTATCTGTCCCCTCACCGTGAGCCTCCTATCTGTCCCCCTCACTGTGAAGCTCCTATCTGTCCCCTACTCTGAGCCTTCTATCTGTCCCCTCACTGTGAACATCCTGTCCGTCTCCCTCACTGTGAACCTCCTATCTGTCCCCCTCACTGTGATCCTCCTAGCTGTCCCCCTCACTGTTAACGTCCTATCTGTCCCCTCACCGTGAGCCTACTATCTGTCCCCCTCACTGTGAACCCCCAATGTGTCCCCCTCACTGTGAACTCCCTATCTGTCCCCTCCCTGTGAACCCTCTATCTGTCCCCTCACAGTGAGCCTCCTATCTGTCCCCCTCATTTTGAACCCCCTATCAGTCCCCTCACTGTCAGCCTCCTATCTGTCCCCTCACCGTGAACCTCCTATCTGTCCCCTAACTGTGAGCCTCCTATCTGTCCCCTCACTGTGAACATCCTGTCTGTCCCCCTCACTGTGAGCCTCCTCTCTGTCCCCCTCACTGTGAGCCTCCTATCTTTCCCCTCACTGTGAACGTCCTGTCTGTCCCCTCACTGTGACCCTCCTATCTGTCCCCCTCACTGTTAACCTCCTATCTGTCCGCCTCACCATGAACCTCCCATCTGTCCCCTCACTGTGAACCTCCCATCTGTCCCCTCACCGTGACCCTCATCTCTGTCCCCCTCACTGTGAACCTCCTATCTGTCCCCTCACTGTTACCCTCCTAACTGACCCCTCACTGTGATCCTCCTATCTGCCCCCCTCACTGTTAACCTCCGATCTGTCCCGTCA
>NW_025151188.1:0-1376 GCF_004010195.1 Chiloscyllium plagiosum | reverse complement strand
GATCCTTCATCAGGTTGTTGGGGACTATAAGTTATTAAGACATATAATTTATGACAAGGTTTAAGACTGATGCAATTGAAATGATATATTGATAAAGATCTGGATTATTTGTTAACTCTGAGCTTTTCGAATGCCGATGTGGCTCACAGTTCTTTCATATGTAAAATCGCAGAAATTGTTTTAAAGTTACATTCTCAAATGAACTTTAACAATAGGTGCAATGTCAGCGCAGAAAATGCATCAAAGGTTTGAGGTGCCCGATGTGAAGCTAGCTGAGTCCCAATGTTCATACTGAATCTAATCATCAAAAGGGGTTCACAGGATCTTATATGGATTCATGCTGTTTTTGAGCAAAATAAAATATGATTCTGCAAGTACAAACTCGCCTCATAAATTAATGTGTGTGTGTGAAAATGTGGCTACGTACGTTGGGGGGTAGCATGAATGTCTGTGAAAGAGTGTGTGTATGTGTATATGTGTGAGTGTGAGTGTCAAGGGGTATACGTGCGTGAGAGATTTCAGTATGGGTGTAAGTATGAGAGGGTATGTGTAAGGGTATGAGTGAGGGTCTGCGTGAGTGTGTGTGTCTCAGTGTGTGTGTGTGTCTGTGTGAGAGAGACAGAGGGACAAAGAGAGTATGTGTGAGTGTATGTGTGCCTATTGTGTATCGTGAACACAAGGTCCTGGTTGAGGCCATCCCCATCAGTACCGAACTTGGTTAACAGTCACTCTCCATTGAAAGCAATGATTTGGCGATGCCGTCACGCAACACCAGGTTATTGCCCAATAGGTTTAAGTGGAAGCACTTGATTTCAGACCGCTGCTCCTTCATCAGGTGGTTGTGGAGTAAACGTTTGCAAGACACAGAATTTTAGCAATATTTTGCAGTGTGATAAAACTGGAATTAAATATTGACAAAAAAGCTGGATTATGTTTTAAGTCTCTTTTCTGATAGAATGACCATGTTGCTTTAAGTTCTTCCACATGTAAATCGCAATACGTCTTTTAAAAGTTACATGCTCAAATGAACTGTAACAATTGGTGTCATGACACGGTGAACACTGCTGCCACACAGCATCAGGGACCCAGGCTCGATTCTCACCTCGGGCGACTGTCTATATGGAGTTTGCACACTCTCCCCGCGTCTGCGTGGGTTTCCTCCGTGTACTCGGGTTTCCTCCCATAGTCCAAAGGTGTGCAGGTCAGTTTAATTGGTCTTCCTAAATTGTCCATAGAGTTAGGTACATTAGTCAGAGTGAAATTGGTCTGGCTGGGCTACTCTTCGGAGGGTCGGTGCGGAGTTGGTGAACCAAAAGTCCTGTTTCCAATCTGGAGGGAATCTCATCTAATATCTAAAAAAACGATGGCCCATGTAA
>NW_025151187.1:0-1376 GCF_004010195.1 Chiloscyllium plagiosum | reverse complement strand
TGTTTATTCAGTGTACCATTTACCTGTTTATTCAGTGTACCATTTGCCTGTTTTTGTTGTTGTACCATTTACCTGTTTATTCAGTGTACCATTTGCCTGTTTATTCAGTGTATCATTTGCCTGTTTATTCTGTGTACAATTTGCCTGTTTATTCGGTGTACCATTTACCTGTTTATTTGTTGTGCCATTTACCTGTTTATTCAGTGTACCATTTGCCTGTTTATTCAGTGTACCATTTACCTGTTTATTTAGTGTACCATTTGCCTGTTTATTTGTTGTGCCATTTACCTGTTTATTCAGTGTATCATTTGCCTGTTTATTCTGTGTACAATTTGCCTGTTTATTCGGTGTAGCATTTGCCTGTTTATTCAGTGTACCATTTGACTGTATATTCATTGTACCATTTGTCTGTTTATTCGGTGTATGATTTACCTGTTTATTCAGTGTACCATTTACCTGTTTATTCAGTGTACCATTTGTCTATTTATTCGGTGTACCATTTGCCTGTTTATTCAGTGTATCATTTACCTGTTTATTTGTTGCACCATTTACCTGTTTATTGAGTGTATCATTTACCTGTTTATTCGGTGTACCATTTGCCTGTTTATTTGTTGTACTATTTACCTGTTTATTGAGTGTATCATTTACCTGTTTATTTGGTGTACCATTTACCTGTTTATTCAGTGTACCATTTGCCTGTTTATTTGGTGTACCATTTGCCTGTTTATTCAGTGTACCATTTACCTGTTTATTCGGTGTACCATTTACCGGTTTATTTGGTGTACCATTTACCTGTTTATTCAGTGTACCATTTGCCTGTTTATTCGGTGTACCATTTACCTGTTTATACAGTGTACCATTTGCCTGTTTATTTATTGCAGCATTTACCTGTTTAGTCAGTGTACCATTTACCTGTTTATTCAGTGTACCATTTGCCTGTTTATTCAGTGTACCATTTACCTGTTTATTCAGTGTACCATTTGCCTGTTTATTTATTGTACCATTTGCCTGTTTATTCAGTGTACCATTTACCTGTTTATTCAGTGTACCATTTACCTGTTTATTCGGTGTACCATTTGCTTGTTTATTCAGTGTACCATTTACCTGTTTATTCGGTGTACCATTTGCCTGTTTATTCAGTGTCCCATTTGCCTGTTTATTCAGTGTACTAGTTGCCTGTTTCTTTGGTGTACCATTTGCCTCTTTATTCGGTGTACCATTTACCTGTTTATTTATTGTACCATTTACCTGTTTATTTGGTGTACCATTTGCATGTTTATTCAGTGTCCCATTTGTCTCTTTATTCAGTGTACTATTTGCCTATTTATTTGATGTACCATTTGCCTGTTTATTCAGTGTACCATTTACCTATTTAT
>NW_025151186.1:0-1376 GCF_004010195.1 Chiloscyllium plagiosum | reverse complement strand
CCGAGGAGCTGCATGTCCATGGTGGAGTGGAAGTGGGAGTCAAAGTTTTCAGCCACGGGGTAGTGGGGTTGTTTGGCGCGGGTGTCCCAGAGATGTTCTCTGAAGTGTTCCACACGTTGGCGTCCTGTCTCGCTAATGTAGAGGAGACATCAGGAGCAACGGATACTGTAGGTGACGTGTGTGGAAATGCAGGTAAAACTCTGAAGAATGTGGAAGGATCCTTTTGTAGTCTCGGACGGAGGTGAGGGGGAGGTGTGGGTGCAGGTTTTCCAAATCTTGTGGTTGCATGCGAAGGTGCCAGGAGTGGAGGGTGGGTTGTTGGGTGGCGTGGACCTGACAAGTGATTCGTGCCGGGAATGTTCTTTATCGAATGCAGATTGGGGTGGGGAGGGAAATATATTCCTGGTGGTGGGGTCTGTTTGTAGGTGGTGCAAATGGGGGACGATAATGCATTGTATTTGGAGACTTGGTGGGATGGAAGGTGAGGAACAGAGTGTTCTTTCCCTATTGAGTTTGGAGTGCCAAAATTTGAAGGCAGAGTTACGGGAAGTGGATGAGATGCTTTGGATTGCATCGTCGACCACGTGGGGGGAAGAAATTGCTGTCTTTGAAGAAGAAGGCATGTGGAATATACACTGGGTGCAGAGAGTGGTGAACTAAAAGCACAGTGGGTCAGGCAGCATCCGAGGAGCAGAAAATTTCGACCTTTTGGGTAAAAGTCCTTCATCATGAATCGGGTTTTTTGCCAGAAACATCGGTTTTCCTTTCTCCTCGGATGCTGCCTGACCTGCTGTGCTTTTCCAGCACTACACTCCCGACTCTAATCTCCTGCATCTGCAATACTCACTTTCGCCTACGCACGAGGTTCAGCCACTTCTGTAATACTGCTTTTAATTCTGTTCTCACTGCTGTAGACAAGATGTTGTTAAATTTGAAAGCGTGCAGAAAAGTTTTCCAAGTATATTGACAGTGTTGGGTAGGGTGATGGTAGCGAGTGATCTTGAGCTACACGGAGAGTATGAATGGGCAGGGGCTATGTTCCTTGGAGTGTTGTTTCTGAGGAGTGACCTTACTGAGGTTTATTGCGGTGAATCCCGATGCTCCAGGGTGAGCAAGGCCAAAGACCAGAGAAATAGAGAGAACAGTTGTTCATATTAAAACTGGACAATTACTCATCGACAACATGTTGGCAAACGATGGAGGTAGACTGAATAATGGGACTGGCCGGAGGAGTCAGAATTTGGAGGGTCCAATCAAATGATTGTGAACAATAATAAAGGCATATTCTCAATTCACCTCACCGAACCAGACCAGACACCATAAACCCAGAGGAGATATCTGTTTGGAAAGGAGAACTGCGCAAACCAGGCTAGTTT
>NW_025151185.1:0-1376 GCF_004010195.1 Chiloscyllium plagiosum | reverse complement strand
GAGTGGTCAGCTCTTTTCGCTGAGCTGGCTGAGATGAGCTGAGCTGAGCAGTTTTCAGTTGAGTCTTGACCTGGGAAGTTCAACTTGGAGCTGTGTGGAAACTCTCTCTCTCTTTTCTTCCCTTCAGCTTCAACCTGGAAGCATGCATTCCATTATAACGTTTTTTTCAAGGAAGTTTGATTTTTGGGGCTATTGTGTGTATTTGGAA
The DNA here is from genome assembly GCF_004010195.1 of Chiloscyllium plagiosum. NCBI lineage: Eukaryota > Metazoa > Chordata > Chondrichthyes > Orectolobiformes > Hemiscylliidae > Chiloscyllium > Chiloscyllium plagiosum. The sequence goes on along the minus strand of NW_025151185.1, from coordinate 1,168 downwards.
TAGTATAATTAAGTCTAGCTGGAAAGTTTGAATTCTGTAGGGGTTCTTTATTCTGTTCATTGTGTAACTTTGCGAATAACGTTTTTGTCTGATTTAAAATCACCCTAGCTAAATTACTCCGGGTAATTTTCATTGGATAATGACCAAAACAAACAGCGAAGTTATGCTCAGGGCTGCTTGCTTAAGAATGTTTTGAGTGGTCGTCCATAACAAACTGGGGGCTCATTGCTGGATTTTCAACAGCGAATGGGAGGTGCTAGTGTCTTTAATTCGAGTATTAGTTTGATTGGGTTGACAAAGCTTCGAATAATAATGGCTATTTCAGTCGCTAAAAGTTTCCTGGGTGTGCATGCAGCGACTTTGGAAATTTTACGAAAAGTGAATTAGACCAAGTTGCAAGAATTAGCTGAAAAGCTGGAATTGGAACTGACTGCTTCTGTGAGGAAAGGAGAGATAATTACAGCAGTAGCTCGTCAATTAAACCTACTGGTGAAACCATCAGATTCAGACATAGCAAGAATTCAGTTGCAAATGAAACATCTTGAGTTAATGTCGAGAGGTAAGAAAAGGGCAGCCAAAATGAAACATTTGACTTTCGATAAAATGTAGAAGGTGGGATGGGGGAGGGGTGGAAGAGAGCAGGAGAACAGAGAGTAAAACAAATGGCAAAACAGAGAGCAACAGGGGAGAGAGAAAGAAAGAGCTTTTGACTAGCAAAAACTGACACTTAAAAAGGAAAGTCAGTGTAAAAGGCTGGCGATAACGGCTGGGGGAGCGCTTAGTCTGGAAGAGAGTGAGAATGAGCAAGCCCCTCGTAGTCATAAGCCTAGTGAGAATTTGTTTGCTTATGTTCAAGCGTTGCCTCAATTTCATGAGAAGAATGTGATGTCCTTTCCATCTCATTTGAAACGTTGGCTCAACAAATGCAGTGGCCAGAGTCAATGTGGGTTTTGTTGATCCAAACGAAACTTGTAGGTGGGACTGGTGGGGTATTCACATCCCTATCAGAGGAGGTATCTGGGGAGTCTGAAGTGGTTAAAAAAACATTTTGTCTGCAAAGGCAACCTTTCAGGAATCTAATGGGGAATCCTGGTCAAAACTACACTGAGTTTGTCAGGATCAAACAGACTAATTCCGATAGTTGGATATGAGCTTTAAAATTCAAGCA
>NW_025151184.1:0-1376 GCF_004010195.1 Chiloscyllium plagiosum | reverse complement strand
CTTAGAGAGGATCTTAAAATCCACATTTAAGAGGGAGATGGGCCTGTATGAAGCACAGTCTTCCGGATCCTTCCCTTTTTTAAGGATAAGTGAAATATTGGTCTCTCTCAGAGATGGTGGGAGACAAACATGACTGTATGAATCATTAAACATATTCAGCATCGGGCTGAATATCTTTTAGAATTCACTGGGAAGTCCATCAGGACCAGGCGCCTTTCCACTCTGAAGCTGCCTCACAGCTTCCTGCACTTCTTGCTCTGATAATGGGGCATTGAGAAAGGACTGTTGTTCAGGAGTCACACCCAGGAGCTTCAGATCTCTAAAAAAGGATTCCATTTTGGCCTGCCCCTCCTCAGAATTCTCAGACTGATATAACTTAGAGTAGAATCTCTGGAACGCCACAATAATCTTTTTAGAATCACATGTTAGGTTCCCAGACCCTTCCCTAATCGCTGTAATGCTTTGGGGGCACTTCTCTTTCTGGCAAGGTATGCTAGGTATTTGCCTGGCTTGTCACCATGCTCGTATAACCTTTGCTTTGCAAAAGCCAGCTCCTTCTTTGCCGTCTGCGTGAGCACGGAATTTAGTGTAGACCGCAGTGCCGTAATCCTCTGTAGTTTGACCAATGAGGGTCTGTCAAAATAGGCCTTCTCGGCTGCCTTCAACCGTGCTTCAAGGAGACGTTGCTGCTCACCCTTCTGCCGCTTCCTACTTGTGGAATATGAAATAACTAACCCTCTGGCATAAGCTTTGGCAGTTTCCTAGAGAATAGATGAGCTATCAACCAAGCCTACGTTGATGTCTAAGAATGCCCAAAATTCCCTCGAGAAATACTCCACAAACTTGCTGTCCATGAGAATAAAGGGGTCCATTTGCCGGTACCTTGAATCCACTGTAACATCCTTAATTTTAACCATGAGCTACACTGGAGTATGATCAGAGATGGCAATATTACCAATCGTACAGGATGCCACCAGATCCAGGGTTACCGCAGGGGTCAGAAAAAAAATCAATCCTCGTGTGACATCTGTGCGGATTGGAGAAAAATGTGAAATCCCTACCTGTAGGGTGGAGACACCTCCAGATGTCCACCAACCCTAATTCCCCATACAAACCCAATAACTGTTTAGTTTGTGCAGAGGGCAAGCCTGTCTATTGTGGGGTCCATGAGGCAGTTAAAATCTCCCCCTATAATGATGTGCCAACACTTGAGACTTATCAGTTTAGAAAAAGCATCTACCAGGAATTTAAGAGGATGAGCTGGGGGGCAATAAACATTTAGAATGCCATATTCTTCCCCATTTATCAAGGCTTTAAGAATTACAAACCTCCCGTATGTGTCTTTAGTGTGGAGGAACAGAGGGATCTTGGGGTGC
>NW_025151183.1:0-1376 GCF_004010195.1 Chiloscyllium plagiosum | reverse complement strand
CCTAATTCTCCACATAAAACCTCTATATACTTGCTGTAAGACATAGAACATAGCAGAGAATATGGAACATCACAGCGCAGTACAAGCCCTTTGGCCCTCCTATCTAACCCTCTGATTATCTTATATTTCTCAATTCAGTCACCTCTCAACCTTCTTCTCTCGAATGAAAACAGTCTTGAGTCCCTCAGTATTTCCTCATAAGGCCTTCCCTCCATACCAGACAACATCCTGGTCAATCTCCTCTGCACCCTTTCCAAAGCTTCCACATTCTTCTTATAACGTGGTGATCAGAACTGTATGCAATACTCCAAGTGTGGCCGCACCAGAGTTTTGTTCAGCTGCAGCATGACTTCATGTCTCTGAAACCCAACCCCTCCACCAATAAAAGTTAACACACTGTATGCCATCTTAACAACCCTATCAACCTGGGTGGCAACTTTCAGGAATCCATGTACATGGACACCGAGGTCTCTCTGCTCATCCACACTACCAAGAATCTTACCATTAGACCAGTATTCTTTATTCCTATTGCTCCTTCCAAAGTGAATCACCTCACACTTTTCTGCATTGAACTCCATTTACCACCTGTAAGCCAAGCTCTGCAACTTATCTATGTCTCTCTGTAACCTACAACATCCTTCATCACTGTCCAGAACTGTGCCAACCTTAGTGTCATCCACAAATTTACGAACCCATCTTTCTATGCATCTCGTTCACTTCTGAAAGTGACAAACAGCAGTGGCCACAAAACAGATCCTTGCAGTACACCACTAGTAACTGAACTCCAGGATGAACATTTCCCATCAACCACCACCCTCTGTCTTCTTTCAGGGAGCCAATTTCTGATCCACACACTAAATCACCCTCAATCCCATGACTCCGCATTTTGTGCAATAGCCTGCCGTGGGGAACCTTATCAAATGCTTTACTGTCACCCATATCTACACATCAACCACCTTACACTCATCCTACTGCTTGGACACCATCTCAAAGAACTCAATACGTTCCACGACCCACCCTTCCGAAAACCGTGTTGCCTATACCTATTCAAGTTATTCATTTCTAGATGATTTTAAATCCTATCTCTTATGACCTTTTCCAACACTTTACCCACAACAGAAATAAGGCTCACTGGTTTAAAATAGGTGTGCCATCGAGAGCATCCTGTCTGGATGTATCACTACCTGGTATGGCAACTGCATCATTCAAGATCGGAGACGGTTACAGAGAGTGGTAAACTCGGCCGGGACAATCACAAAGGCCAACCTCTCATCCAAAGAATCCATCTACCAGGTCCTCTGTCGACTAAAGGCCGCCAGCGTTCTCAAAGATCCGTCCCACATTGGCAATGTTTTTCTACAAACTCTACCATCGGG
>NW_025151182.1:0-1376 GCF_004010195.1 Chiloscyllium plagiosum | reverse complement strand
CTTACAATATGTTGAGACAGAGGTTCATGGAACATATTTGGAGCAAGTAGTGGAGCTCGGTCTGGACAAACTGTTAAAGTATTCACATTTTGGCAATGCTGAAGGTATATCAGATATCCCATCATAGTAACAACAGAATATAGTGACTGTTCACTCTTTCACATTTCTTGTTTAATAATTTCTACATCGACAAACACATTGACAAAAGATTCCACAACTGTCAATCCCTGGGGATCCCTTGGTCACATGCTGCTATTTAGTCAAAGTGTCACCCTCTTTTGATACTTGGCTTTGTGGTCCCAGAATCTGGGAAGATTTCCCCTTTGTGGTGGGAATGGGACTGCAGAGTACGACACAGTCAAAAACACAGTGCTCAATAATTAGGTGATTGTGCCTGAAGCTTCTCAATTAACAATCAGGATCGCAAGGAAGAAACCTAATTAAAAATTGTCAAATTTACAAAAGAGAAGGAAATGCTGTGGGATCAGTGGTTCAGGTGTGAGGGGTTGAATGACCTTCTCCTGCTCTCCGTTTGTATGTTTGTGTCCACGTGTGTTCCTGTATGATGTGGAATTCACTGCCTGGAATAGTGCAGGAAGCAACTTCAATCACAGCATTCGAAGATGAACATCTACGTAATGAGAGAAAAGATGTGGATGTTTGGAAAGAGAGCAGGTCAGTGCATTGAGCTGGTTTCATCAACCAAACACCCAGCACAGGAGTCCCCTCCCCCAGCAGTGTGTCACTCTGTGAGGCTATTATTCAATCTGTCACATCAGTGTCTGCCCCACTTCAGCAATGTCACCCTGACCCCTCACCTGTAACCTCTGACTCACTGTCAGTGACACCACAGATGATCACCGAGTAAAATGTTATAACAGGGTTTTTCTCTCTCCACAGAAACAATAGTTCCTATCACTGCACCTTGGGTACTCACTGGATACTTGGTAAATGGAACATTTCCACAGAGATTCAATGTATGTGTCACCATTGTATTGCAAGCTGATTGGCTGCAATACAATCTGAGTGATTTTCCAGCCTTCCCTGTACAGGCAAGTGGTGTGTAGTCTATCCCACTCCTGACCTGTACCTTGTCGATGGTGGACAGGGTTCAGTGAGATACTGCAGTGTATCTTGTAGATGGTACACGTTGTTAACTTTGTGTGTTGATGGTGGGAGGAGACATTTCCAAAGGAGCTGATTTCCGGGGCTGAGGTGGGAGAGACTGCCCTTGTCATCGAGGCTGTGTCTGAACAAATGTGATATTAAGGAGTTCCAGCAAAACTGGAATCAATGGGAACTGGGAGGAATTTCCACTGGTTGGAGTCATACCTGCACATGCGCACTAACCACCTCCCTCTTCAATGGGACTGACT
>NW_025151181.1:0-1376 GCF_004010195.1 Chiloscyllium plagiosum | reverse complement strand
TAGATCCGCGATGATAATGACCAGCAATAAAATGCAGAAAGATACCAACCATAATCGGATAAGGTCCTGTATATTGTTGGAATATTCCTGTCTAATGTTCTCAGATTCTAGTCCATTGTTGGAATATTCCTGTCTAATGTTCTCAGATTCTGATCCATTGTTGGCACATTCCAGTCTAATGTTCTCAGATTCTGATCTCTCCTCCCCCTCTCTCTAGATCTGCTGATCCCTGTCAGTGCTGTCGGTGATGCTCCCGCTCATGTTATGGGCGAACACATTGAACGGAGCCCATTTATCATTAAAAGATGGAAACCCTCCACTGGGATAATTAGAATCCATGGTGATTGGCATCAATCGCACTTACTGAACAAATAGGCTCAGTTAACCAGTTCAAAACATCACTTTTCATTTACTGGGTTTGGATGGAATGGATGAGGGTTGCTGAGGAATGGATCATAAATCTTTAAATCTTTTAAATCTTTTTATTAACTTGTATATGAAAGTATTAACAGGACACTGCAGGGGTCTATTATATGTTCCACTCTGTTTATGAAAGGAAGCAGTTATAAAAAAAAAACAGATCAGCTACATACAAAAAAAAGTCGGGTGGGCAATTTTTTCGATACATGAACGCAAAAACGATACTTATTGAACAGTGTGCGGCCACTCCTGGTTTTAATGCCCTGTAGTCAAATCCTTTCATAACCTTGAGACAGAGCATTGAGACTGCTGCTCAGGAACAGGCCGAAGTAATTCTGTCCCAATGGGTCTCTTGCAGAGGGATAAGAGAAGGCCATTCAGCCCATTTTAGCCTGTTGATACTTGAAAAGGTGGAAATCTAGAATATTGGCACATTTGGCCAACAGAATCATTCAAAACAAAGAGATGTGTCGCTGCAGCTGTATGAGGTGTTACTGAGAGGGCACCTGGAGAACATTGTGTTGTTTGTGTTTCTGTAACTGAGAAGGGATGGACCTCCATCAGATACAGTTTAACGGTTGCTCGTAATCCACGGGCTGCTGTCTCATTTAATGTCACGGGTCTGTTACACAGGGACAGGAGGAGGCCATAAAGCCTCTTGAGTCTATTTCAGAGGGGCAAGAGGAGGTCATTCAGCCTCTCCAGTCTATTACAGAGGGGCAGGAAATGTTTATTTAACATTCAAGTTTGTTACACATAAAGATTAGTTTTAAACTAGTTGTGGAATAGGAAAGACCTGATGGAAACATTAAAGTTCTAACTTTGAATAAGGCCAATTTTGAAAGTGTTATGCGAGCCCTGTGAAAGGCAGATTGGGATACCCTAGTCACAGGTAAAGGGATGGTTGGAAAATGCAAAGCATTCAAAACGTGGTTTCAGAGAGTCCAGAGCCAACG
>NW_025151180.1:0-1376 GCF_004010195.1 Chiloscyllium plagiosum | reverse complement strand
ACCATCTTCTCTGTTCTTGCTGAAACATCAAAAGCCTGAAACCTGCAACAACCATTCCTGTCCCTCCTCTATCCATGTCTCTGAAATGGCCACAATGTTGAAATCTCAGTTACCTACCAATGCTGCAAGTTCACCCACCTTATTCCGGATGCTCCTGGCGTTGAAGTATACACATTTCAAACCAACACTCTGATTTCCGGTGCCATCGTGTGACCTTGTAAACCTATCCCTGACCTCACTACCCTCAACCTCCTGTACACTGGGACTATAATTCAGGTTACCATCCCCCGCTGCATTAGTTTAAACTCCCCTGCGAAGACCATTATCAAACTTTCTCACCCAGGATATTGGTACCCCTCTGGTTCAGGTGTAGACCATCCTGTTTGTAGAGGGACCACTTTCCCCAGAAAGAGCTCCACTTATCCAAGAATCCAAAACACTCCCTCCTGCATCATCCCTGCAGCCACGTGTTCAGCTCCACTCTCTCCCTGTTCCTTGCTTCACTAGCATTTAGCACGGGCAACAAACCAGAGATAACAACTCTGTTTGTTCTAGCTCTAAGCCTCCACCCTAGTTCGCTGAATTCCTGTCTTAAATCCCCACCTTTCTTCCTACCTATGTCGTTGGTGCCTGGGTGGACCACGAATTGGGGCTGCACCCCCTCCCCCTCAAGAATCCCAAAAACATGATCAGAGACATCACAAACCCTGGTATTGGGAGGTAACACACCAATTGTGAGTCTCTCTCGTTCCCACAAAACGCGAGAGTTCTGGTTGCCATGTTCTGGCTGTCCCCCAAAGCGGCCATGGGTGAGGACACCTTGAGAATACAGGGCTCCGTTCTGGTCTTCCTGCTACAGGAACAATGTTGAACAACTTGAAAGGTGGCAAAAAAGATTTGCAAGGATGTTGCCGGGGTTGGAGGGTTTGAGCTGTTGGGAGAGGCTGAATAGACGGGGGCTATTTTTCCTGGAGCGGTGGAGGCTGAGGGGTGACCTGATAGAGGTTTATAAAATCATGAGGGGCATCGATAAGGTGGATAGCCAAGGTCTTTTCCCAGGGTATGTGAGTCCAAAACTAGAGGGCATAGGTTTAAGGTGAGGGGGAAGGATCTGTAAGGGATCTAAGGGGCAACGTTTTCATGCAGAGAATGGTGCATGCATGGCATGAACTGCCAGAGAAAGTGGTGGAGGCTGGTACAATTACAACATTTAAAAGGCACCTGGATGGGTATATAAATAGGAAGGGTTTTGAGGGATATGGGCCAAATCCTGGCAAATGGGACTAGATTAATTTAGGATGTCTGGTTGACATGGATGAGTTGAACCAAAGGGTCTGTTTCCTTGCCGAATGACTCTCTGACTAAGTCTCTGGTTT
>NW_025151179.1:0-1376 GCF_004010195.1 Chiloscyllium plagiosum | reverse complement strand
TCACATTGTGAAAGGACAGGCACAGTCAGTTTCCGTGAATGAATACAGCCAGTTTATTTCACTGAATGAATGTTTGATTCATTCTTTCATTGAATGAATCCGTTTAGCAGGTGGCGACGATTGAATGGCAAAAGATCTAATCGTTGAATTAACACAAGCAGTTTGATGCATTGAACCAATTATTTGAGTTTAATTCAACGATTGAAAAAATGCAGTTTGTTAACTGTTAAGTTAGAGAATTTAGTATACGACAGTATGTTTATTCGTATCATTACAAATGCAGATTGTTTCATTGAATGAATGAATTATATTTGAGACATTAAATGAGAGAAGCTCTACACATTGAATTAACATGTGCAGTCTTTTCCATTGAATGAATGCATTTAGCTGGTGGTATTGAATAAATGGTAAGAGTGGTATTGAATAAATGTTAACTCTTTGAATTAACACATGCCGTGTGTTTCTTTGAAAGAAAGTGTGCAGTTTGTTTCACGAACTAAATGAGTAAAGTTTGTTTCATTGACTGAATGAATTATCTCTACTCATTGTAATAGCACGTTCAGTGTGTTTTATTGAATGAATGATTGCCGGCTGATTCATTGAATGAATGAATGCTGTTGGATTCATTAAATAAATAAATTACGTTTGCTTCATTGAATCTATGAAAACTGTTTGATTCACTGAATCAATCATTGAAGTTGGATTTATTGACTATATGAATGCAATTAGTTTGATATAATTGAAAGCGTAAAGTACAAGGTTTTGTATAAATGAGAAGCTCTACTCGTTACATTCTAACGTGCAGTTAGTTTCATTGAATGAATGTGTTAAGTTTAACGCTATGAATGAAGGAGAGACGCTCTACTCTTTGAATTAACAAGTGCAGTTTCTTTCATTGAATGAATGCGTTTAGCATGTGGCGATGAATGAATGGCAAAAGATCTAGTCTTTGAAATAACACAAGCAGTGAGTATCTTTGATTCACTAAATAAAGGAGTTAATTTGTTTCGTTGAATCAATGAATACAGTTTGATGAATTGAATCAATAATTTGAATTTAATTCAACGATTGAATGAATGCAGTGTGTAAACTGTTAAGTTAGAGACATTTAGTATACGACAGAATGTTTGCTCGTCTAATTACAAATGCAGATTGTTTCATTGAATGAATAATTATGTTTGAAACTTAAAATGATTGAGAGAAGCTCTACACATTGAATTAACATGTGCAGTTATTTCCATTGAATGAATGCATTTAACTGGTGGTATTGAATAACTGGTAAGAGATCTATTCATTGAATTAACACATGCCGTGTGTTTCTTTGAAAGAATGTGTGCAGTTTGTTTCACGAACTGAATGTTTGAAAGAATGTGTGC
>NW_025151178.1:0-1376 GCF_004010195.1 Chiloscyllium plagiosum | reverse complement strand
TTTCAGCTCAATCTCACCGAGTGCTCAGCCCAAACTCTCCCAGTGCCGGGCTCAATTTCTCCCAGTGCCAGGCTCAATCTCTCCCAGTGCCGGGTTCAATCTCTCCTAGTGCCGGGCTCAATCTCTCCCAGTGCCGGGTTCAATCTCTCCCAGTGCTGGGCTCAATCTCTCCCAGTGCTGGGCTCAATCTCTCCCAGTGCTGCGCTCAATCTCTCCCAGTGCGGGGCTCAATCTCTCCCAGTGCTCGGCTCAATCTCTCCCCGTGCTTGGCTCAATCACTCCTACTGCTGGGCTCAATCCCTCCCAGTGCCAGGCTCAATCTCTCCCAGTGCTGGGCTCAAATCTCCTAATGCTGGGCTCAATTTCTCCCAGTGGTGGACTCAATCTTTTCCAGTGCTGGGCACAATCTCACCCACTGGTGGGCTCAATCTTTCCCAGTGATGAGCTCAATCTCTCCCAGTTCTGACCTCAATGTCTCCTTGTGCTGGGTCAAAATCTCCCAGTGCTGGGCTCAATCATTGCCAGTGCTGGGCTCAATCATTGCCAGTGCTGGGCTCAATCATTGCCAGTGCTGGGCTCTATCATTCCCAGTGCTTGGCTCAATCTCTCCTTGTGCTGGGCTCAATCTCTCCCAGTGCTGGGCTCAATCTCTCCCAGTGATGGGCTCAATCTTTCCCAGTGCTGGGCTCAATCTCTCCCAGGGCTGGGCTCAATCTCTCCCAGTGCTGGGCTCAATCATTCCCAGTGATGGGCTCAATCATTCCCAGTGCTGGGCTCAATCATTCACAGTGCTGGGCTCAATCATTCCCAGTGCTGGGCTCAATCTCTACCAGTGCTGGGCTCAATCTGTCCTAGTGCTGGGCTCAATCTCTCCCAGTGCCGGGCTCAATCTCTCCCAGTGCCGGGTTCAATCTCTCCTAGTGCCGGGCTCAATCTCTCCCAGTGCCGGGTTCAATCTCTCCCAGTGCTGGGCTCAATCTCTCCCAGTGCTGGGCTCAATCTCTCCCAGTGCTGGGCTCAATCTCTCCCAGTGCGGGGCTCAATCTCTCCCAGTGCTGGGCTCAATCTCTACCAGTACTTGGCTCAATCTCTCCTACTGCTGGGCTCAATCCTTCCCAGTGCCAGGCTCAATCTCTCCCAGTGCCGGGCTCATTATCTCCCAGTGCTGGGCTGAAACTCTCCTAGTGCTGGGCTCAATTTCTCCCAGTGGTGGACTCAATCTTTTCCAGTGCTGGGCACAATCTCACCCACTGGTGGGCTCAATCTTTCCCAGTGATGAGCTCAATCTCTCCCATTTCTGGCCTCAATCTCTCCTTGTGCTGGGTCAAAATCTCCCAGTGCCTGGCTCAATCATTGCCAGTGCTGGGCTCAATCAT
>NW_025151177.1:0-1376 GCF_004010195.1 Chiloscyllium plagiosum | reverse complement strand
GAGGTACTGAGGGTCCACTTTCTGAGGTATTGAAGAAGCACTTTCTGAGGTTTTGAGCGAGCATTTTCTGAGGTATTGTGGGAGCACTATCTGAGGTACTGAGGGAGCAAGTTCTGAGGTATCGAGGAAGCACTTTCTGAGGTATTGAGGGAGCACTTTCTGAGGTTTTGAGGGAGTATATTCTGAGGTATTGAGGAAGCACTTTCTGAGGTATTGAGGAAGCACTTTCTGAGGTATTACTTTCTGAGGTATTGAGGAAGCACTTTCTGAGGTTTTGAGCGAGCATTTTCTGAGGTATTGTGCGAGCACTATCTGAGGTACTGAGGGTGCAAGTTCTGAGGTATCGAGGAAGCACTTTCTGAGGTATTGAGGGAGCACTTTCTGAGGTTTTGAGGGAGCATTTTCTTCGGTATTGAGGAAGCACTTTCTGAGGTATTGAGGGAGCACCTTCTGAGGTATTGAGGGAGCACTTTCTGAGGTATTGAGGAAGCACGTTCTGAGGTTTTGATGGAGACATTTCTGAGGTATTGAGGGAACACAATCTGATCTATTGAGGAAGCACTTTATGAGGTATTGAGGGAGCACTTTCTGAGGTATTGAGGGAGCACTATCTAAGGTACTGAGGGTGCACTTTCTGAGGTGTTGAAGAAGCAATTTCTGAGGTATTGAGGGAACATAATCTGAAGTATTGAGGGAGCACTTTCTGAGGTATTGATGAAGCACTTTCTGAGGTACTGAGGGAGAACTATCTGAGATACTGAGGGAAAACTATCTGAGGTATTGATGGAGCACTTTCTGTGGTATTGAGGGAGCACTATCTGAGGTACTGAGGGAGCACTTTCTGAGGTATTGTGGAAGCACTTTCTGAGGTATTGAGGGAGCACAATCTGATGTAATGAGGAAGCACTTTATGAGGTACTGAGGGAGCACTTTCTGAGGTATTGAGGGAGGACTATCTGAGGTACTGAAGGATCACTTTCTGAGGTATTGAGGAAGCACTTTCTGAGGTATTGAGGGAGCACTATCTGAGGTACTGAGGGAGCAAGACCTGAGGTATTGAGGAAACACTCTCTGTGGTACTGAGGGAGAACTATCTGAGGTACTGATGGAGCACTCTCTGAGGTACTGAGGGAGCACTATCTGAGGTACTGAGGGAGCACTTTTTGAGGTATTGAGGGAGCACTTTCTGAGGTATTGAGGGAGGATTGTCTGAGGTACTGAGGGAGCACTATCTGAGGTAGTGAGTGAGCACTTTCTGAGGTACTGATGGAGAAATATCTGAAGTACTGAGGGAGTACTATCTGAGGAACTGTGGGACCAGTTTCTGAAGTATTGATGGAGCCCTTTCTGAGGTATTGAGGAAGCACTTTCTGAGG
>NW_025151176.1:0-1376 GCF_004010195.1 Chiloscyllium plagiosum | reverse complement strand
AACGCATACACACAGAACTGAACACTCATACCATCACACACACACACAAACATTCACAATCTGCAGAATAAAAATCAGCTCCACGCTGGTGTCAAGTTGTGAAGTAGGGAGGGAAATATGTCCTTTTATTGATGCATTCATGGCATGTGGGTGTCAATGGCTGCACCAGCTTTCATTACCCATTGCTAATTGCAAGAGGGCAGCTCAGAGTCACAATGTTGCTGTTGGTTTGGAAACACATCTCAGCCAAACAGAGTTAGAATGTCAGATGTCCTTCCCTTCAGTGTATAAGTGGACCAGATGAAGTTTTCCTGATGATCATCAATGCTTTTATGGTCATCATTAAATGGTAATAAATGGTCTCACCAATGTCCTGTGCAGTCACTATATGGTGTCCCATCTCCTTCCCCCAAGCTCTGACCAATGAAGGTAAATGGAGCCACATGCCTTCTTCCCCACCCTGTCTACCTGTGATACCACATTCAAGTAACGATGGTCCTGTACCCATCTGTCTCTCTTTGAAAATACTACACAGGGCTCCACAATTAACTGTTTACAACATACTCCATTTCCCCTGACTAAAATGCAACTCCTTGCATTTAACTAAGTTGAACTCCATCTGCTGCTCCTCAGCTCACTGACCCATCTGATCAACATCCCATGGTAATCCGAGACAATCTTCTTCACTGTACAGTCTGTCACCAATTTTAGAGTCACCCGTAAATGTACTAACTATGCCTCCTATATTCTCCTCTGAATCGTTTATATAAATGTAGGAAAACAGTCGATCCAGCACCAATCATTGCCACGCACTACTGGTCACAAGCTCCATTCAGAACAACAAATCCCTACCACCACTCTCTGTCTCCTACTATCAAGCCAAGTTTGTATCCATTAGTGCAGCTCTCCCTGGATCCCACTTTATTAACAGTCGACCATGCAGAACATTGTCAAAGACATTGTTAGAGACAACATCTACCACACTTCCTCCTGTCCACTTCCTCAAAAACTCAATCAAGTTTGTGGGATTTCATTTCTCACACATAAACCCATTCTGACTATCCATAATCCACCATTGCTTTTTAAAATACATGAAGATTTTCAAATCTATTCCAACAATTCACATACCATTGATGTCTGTCTCAGTGGTCTGTAGACTTCTGGCTTTTCGTTGCAGCCCTGAACTGATGGAACAGCATTAGCCACTCCCCGGTCTTTCAGCACTTCACTTCACCATGGCTGTTGATGACACAAATATCTCTGCAAAGCGTCCTGCAATCTCTTCCCTAGCTTCTCACAGAATCCGAAAAGCCACAAGGTGTTTTATGACAATAGTCAGAGTAAAGAGGATTCCCAAATAAGCAGTGGGGCCTGTT
>NW_025151175.1:0-1376 GCF_004010195.1 Chiloscyllium plagiosum | reverse complement strand
CAGTCTGACCCATTAGAGAGAGAGAGCTTCAGTCTGACTCATTAGAGAGAGAGAGAGAGAGAGAAAGAGCTTCAGTCTGACCCATTAGAGAGAGAGAGCTTCAGTCTGACCCATGAGAGAGAGAGAGAGAGGGCTTCAGTCTGATCCATTAGAGAGAGAGAGCTTCAGTCTGATCCATTAGAGAGAGAGAGCTTCAGTCTGATCCATGAGAGAGAGAGAGCGCTTCAGTCTGACCCATTAGAGAGAGAGAGAGCTTCAGTCTGACCCATTAGAGAGAGAGAGAGAGAGAGCTTCAGTCTGACCCATCAGAGAGAGAGAGAGAGAGAGAGATTCAGTCTGACCCATTAGACAGAGAGAGAGAGAGAGAGCTTCAGTATGACCCATTAGAGAGAGAGAGAGCTTCAGTCTGACTCATTGCAGAGAGAGAGAGAGAGAGAGATTCAGTCTGACCCATGAGAGAGAGAGTCTGATGTTTTACTCCCCACAGTATCTGGCCTCTCTTGTATTCCCTCCAAATCCCACTGCTGAGCTCTCTCTGCCATGATCTGTGTGACTATTGTTCCAGCAGCCATTAGCTCTCTCCGGTTCACCCACTGAGTGGGTAAGTCAGTCAGAGTGGGTTCAGGAAGCAGTCTGACTCCTCCAGGTACCTGTTTCACTGAGAGGTCCCTCGTTGTTTGAAAAATACAAACTGTCGAAACAGCATTTACAGTGAGTGTTACTCACCTGCTGTATACAGAGCAACAATCCTTTCTTGTTTAAACAGTCCGTTTCCCATTTTCATCCCCAAACAAAAATCAGAAAAGTTTAAACAACATACTGTATTTACAAAATACTCTGATCCTGCTAAACTCCCGAGGTTACGGGCTGAGCCTGTCTAACCTTTCCTCAGAGTGCAAATACACTGCCCAGTCATCCAGATACCCTGGGGAACTGAGGGATAACCTCCCTACTCTTTCCCCCTACAATAAACCAGCACATAGAAATCCTACAGTGTGGAAAGAGGTCATTCGGCCCATCGAGTCTGCCTGACACTCTAAAGGGCATCTCATCCAAAGCCAGCACCCAACGTTTTTCCAATGGCTAACCCCCCCGAACCTGCACATCCCTAAACACTGGACAATTTAGCATGGCCACTTCACCTGACCCGCACATCCCTGAACACTCTGGGCAGTTTAACATGGCCAATTCACCTAAACCGCACATCTTTGGAGTGTGGGAGGAAACCGGAGCACCCAGAGGAAACCCGCGCAGACACGGGGAGAATGTGCAAACTCCACACAGACAGTTGTCAGAGGCTAGAATCGAACCTGGGTCGCTGGTGCTGTGAGGCAGCAGTGCTAACCACTGAGCCGCCCCACCTTAATTCTCTTGAG
>NW_025151174.1:0-1376 GCF_004010195.1 Chiloscyllium plagiosum | reverse complement strand
GCAACGTCCCAGAAATACCAAAAAAGGTAAAGTGAAACACAGTTTCTTGTAGGAGAGAGATTGTGGCCAGAATTAGCTCGGGATCATTTGCTGAAGCATGGAACCGCTTTCCACTCAAGCAGCTTCTATGCATAATTAGCTAAAATCAAAATACAGCAGGAATAATCACTGACCTGGAGGAACTGTCCATCTCCCCTTTTACTGACCACTTCCAAGATAACGTTCTAGGTACAGTTCCTGATCAAAGAGACCTTGGAGTGAAGAAACCTAGTTCATTGAAAGTGGATTCGCAGGAGATATGACAGCAAAGAAGGCACTTAGTATGGTTTCCTTGATTGTTCAAAGCATTGAATATGGAAGTTTGGAAGTCATGTTGCGGCTGTACAGGACATTGGTTAAGTCACTTTTGAAATGTTTTATGCAATTCTGATTTCCCTGTGATTTTTATGATATTGTGAAATTTCAAATAGTTTTGGAGCGATTTACAAGGATGTTACCAGGGTTGGAAGGTTTGAGGGAGAGTGAAGAGATTGAAATATCTGCGATTGTTTTTCTTGGGGGTGCAGATGAGCAGAGAGATCGCGGTGTCCATGTACACAGATCACTGAAAGTTGCCACCCAGATTGACAGGGTTGTTAAGAAGGCATACAGTGTTTTGGCCTTTATTAATACAGGGATTGATTTCCGGAATCAGGAGGTTATCCTGCAGCTGTACAAAGCTCTGCTAAGGCCACACTTGGAGTATTGTGTACAGTTCTGGTCACCGCATTATAAGAAGGATGTGGAAGATTAGGAAAGGGTGCAGAGGAGATTTACTAGGATGTTGCCTGGTATGGAAGGAATGTCTTACGAGGAAAGGCTGAGGGCCTTAAGGCTGTAATCGTTGGAAAGAAGAAGGTTGAGAGGTGACGTAATAGAGACACACGTGATAATAAGAGCGAAAACTAATTATTCTAATTCACCTGAAAAACGGAGCAAATCTGAGCAAATTCTTAACGGAGCAGTTGAAGCGTCCTCCAAATTTGGGGTAATGAAAATTTTATTTGTTATTCCAGTTATGGAATCATAGAGTTACAGCAATGTACAGCACAGAAACAGACCCTTTTTTCCACGTCGTTCATCTCAACCTGATATCCTAACCTCGTGTGCTCCTTTTTTCCAGCACCTGTCCTATATCGCTTTAAACACTTTCTATTCATGTATCAATCTACGTGCCTTTTAAAAACTGTCATTGTACCAGCCTTCACCAATTCATCTGACAGATCATTCCATGCACGCACCAACCTCTGCATGGAAATGTACCTCATGTCCCTTATAAAGTGTTCTCCTCTCACCCTAAACCAATGCCGTCCAGTTCTGGATTTCACCACCCGTAG
>NW_025151173.1:0-1376 GCF_004010195.1 Chiloscyllium plagiosum | reverse complement strand
AACCACTGAGCCTTCGTGTTCATGGATGTGCCCAATCGGTGAATTTGCCATGGGAAATGCGAGATTACCGGAAAGAGGTGGAAACTTCCTGTGGGTTTCTGGGGTTTGGAGCCCTGGCATGTTCTTCCGAGGGTTAGTTCAGTCTCGAGGAGCCGAACAGCTTCCGTAGTTATTCAATGATTCTTTGGACATAAAAATATTCAGTCCTTCATATCAGTAGATTCGCTGAAATCACCATTTCCATGTTTTGAAAGAAAATTAATGCAGCCGCAATTACATTGCTTGGCTTAGTTATGGTTTAAACAGTGAAAACAACTGATGGCCATGTTTCAAACCAAATCTCAGTGCTTACTATCTCCACACGAGTATAAACAAAATTGAGATCCTCTGCCTACTCCTTCTTACAGCAAGTCTCATGGCAATTGTCATCCTACCCCATAGAAAGTGTGGAATCTCCAGCTGCATCACTCGTTACATGGTAGCCATAGCAATGGCGGATCGACTGATGATTATCATTGAGGTCATGCTAATCCGAATCAATAGTTTTTATTGCCCATTGCCTCTCCTGGAACTCACTGCTGTGTGCAAAGTTAACTACGTCTTGGCTCAATTAGCAATGTACTGTTAAGTCTGGTTAACTGTCACCTTTACTTTTGATCAATTTATTCCAACTTGTTGCGAGAGGATTAAAATAAAATATTGCACCAGGAAAACTGCAGCAGTAGTTCTTGCAACAGTCGGTATATTTTTTAGTTTAAAAAACATTCCCATTTACTTTCGATTTCAGCCG
This sequence comes from Chiloscyllium plagiosum, assembly GCF_004010195.1. Taxonomy (NCBI): domain Eukaryota; kingdom Metazoa; phylum Chordata; class Chondrichthyes; order Orectolobiformes; family Hemiscylliidae; genus Chiloscyllium; species Chiloscyllium plagiosum. The sequence goes on along the minus strand of NW_025151173.1, from coordinate 586 downwards.
AAGCGAATAATTAATAATGTTCCACTGTATTGTTCTAACAAACGAAGCTATTTTGCTGACCTGAAATGGATTGGATGTAGAATGGTTAATACCATTTTAACGCCATTGTTGCCATTTGGTTTAATTCTGTTGCTCAGTGCTCTGATAGTAAGGCATATATTAGTGGCTAGTCGAGTCCATAAGGGGCTGAAGGGTCATAGCAAGGGACAGAATTATCCAGAGATGGGGATCAGGCGGAATTCTGTGATTTTACTCCTCACAATATCGTGCAGCTTCGTACTGCTGTGGCTTCCGTATATATTGTTCATTTTTAACTTTACTGAACTACTCGATAATAATTCTGAATATATAGTTGAGAAAATTGCGTATACGTTGTGATTTTTAACTTGCAGCACAAACACATTAATTTATGTTGCAACACAGTCCAAGTTCAGAGAACAGGTGAAGAACATGGTGAAATATCCGGTTATATTAATTATGTAACTAACTCCAAAAGGAAACAACAGAGAGCTGCTGAAATGATGATACGTGAATGGAAAGAGTGCCTTTGCAAAACATCGTTGGGAAAGAAAATCGAGAAGCAAGA
>NW_025151172.1:0-1376 GCF_004010195.1 Chiloscyllium plagiosum | reverse complement strand
GCACATGACTTGTCCGCAATGAAACATCTCTTCAGCGTGCACTCGCCCCAGTGCAGCTCTCCCAGTTGTGTGTCAGCACCAATGCATCCAGCATGACTCTGCATTGGCATGGATACTGCTCACCCGATCATGAATTGTGCTGGAATGCACTGACCCCCTGAAAGCAACCAATGTGAGCTCATCGCCCTGAAAGTACAGGGTCCCATTAGAAGATGGGATGTCCCCAGGACGACCGGGACACAGATCTATGGGTTGTCAGGATGGGTGGAAGGACTTTTTCTTTGCAGCAAGTGATCATGGGTTGGAACCTGGTTTTTATGAGTGGTGATGATGAAAGACCTTGAAAGGGAACTGAACGTGAAGGACCGGAGTGCGGAGATGGGGAAACGGCCGTGACTGGATTGCTGTGCAGGTAATGGGCATGGACTGAATGACGTCCTACCCATATCCCTTCTACATTGGCCTCCCCCAATGCCCATCCTGGTAGACACCCTGCCTTCTTCCACCAGCTGGAAAGGTTTCCCATCACTCAACTGGCTTGACCTCTCTCTCTTGATGTGGTATGGTGACCTTCCAATCAAATGGACCTCTCTAACTTCAATTATGTTGTATCTTGCTTGGCACGCCTCCTATGCAGCCATAGTCTTGTATGCCTCGCTCTGTCTAAGCACCCTGACCTCTGCATGTCCTTGTTTGCTTGGACCTGCCTGTTCTGGTCGCAAAACAAAACTTTTCATCGTACTTAGGTAGAAGTGACTACAATGGATCATGTCAAAACCCCCAGCAGTCTTCTCTCTCTCTCTCTCTCTCTCTTATGAATGAGCAGCCTTACGATCTGGTCAGACTACCGTGACTTCACCAGGGGTCTGCCGCATGGCAAAAGGCCCTTCAGCCCTTCAAGTCCGCGCGGGTGAAAAGCAAGCTCCCAACTGTCCTACCTGAGCAAGTCATCCTCCAATCCCCAAAGGCTGGTGCCGGGGAAGGGGGGAACGATGTGGAGGTGCTGGTGTTGGACCGGCCTGGACAAAGTCAGAAGTCGAACGACACCGGGTTATAGCCCAGCTTGTGATTCCTAATGAAGCCCGTTGGACTGTAACCCAGGTCTGGTGTGACTTCTGACCCTGGGGGGGTCATGCCTTGGATGCTGTGCTTTTCCAGCACCACTAATCCAGAAATGGGTTACACTTGCTAATGGCCACGTGTGTGTGTGTGTGTGTGTGTGTGGAGTGGGGATCATTTGCAGAGGCCAGTGTTGGACTGCTTGGATGCTGTGCTTTTCCAGCACCACTAATCCAGAAATGGGTTACACTTGCTAATGGCCACGTGTGTGTGTGTGGAGTGGGGATCATTTGCAGAGGCCAGTGTTGGACTGGGGT
>NW_025151171.1:0-1376 GCF_004010195.1 Chiloscyllium plagiosum | reverse complement strand
GCAGTCTCCTGCGAGTGAGGGAAACAGAGGGAGATGAGCAGAAAAACTATTTGTCACTGTCAGCTTTGATGAATTCCTGCCTCATCCTCAACACATGTCCATAGCCTGCGGCCAGACTGCCTCTTATTAACAGTCACAGGCTACATTGGATTTGTTACTGGGTAACGGACTGGCCTGGTGTAAGACGTGGAGGTAGGTGAGCAATTTGGTGATCGTGAACACAGTTCGGTATGTTTACTTAAGCATTAGAAAGGGATAGTTATATACTGCAGGGAAAAAGTTATATCTGAGGGAAAGGCAATTAGGATGAAATTTGGCAAGATTTAGTTTGCACTAGATGTGGAAGGAAACGGATGGAATGAGCACAATTGGAATGTGGAGCTTATTCAAGGAACTGATATTGCATGTACTTGATGAATGTGTACCTGTCACTTCTGTAGGAAGTTGTGGAGGGAAGCAGCCGTGGTTTACGAAATAACTTGAAGCTCATGTCAAGAGAAAGTAGAAGGCGTATGTTAGGATTTGACGTGAAGGCTCAGTTAGGGCGATTGAGAGTTACAAATTAGTTAAAAACGTCCTGTACAGAGAGTCCAGAGAGCCAGGAGAGGACATGAGAAATCGCTTGCGGATAAAATTTTAGAAAACTCTAAGGCTTTCCACGTGTATATGAGGAATCAAAGAATGTCGAGAGTAAGATTAGGACTAGTCAAAGATAGTAGAGATGAATTGTGTGTGGAGTCAGAGGAGGTAGGAAGGCGCCAAATTAATACTTTTCGTTAGTATTCGTATTGGTTTAAGACAGTGTTGTCGAGGAGAATCTGAGATACAGGCCATTAGACTGGATGGGACTGAGATTTACAAGGAGGACTTGTTAACAATTCTGGAAGGTGTGAAAATAGGTAAGTCCCCTGCGTCGGATGGAATCTATCCAAGGATTTTCTGGGAAGCCAGGGAGGAGATTGCAGAGACTTTGCCTTTGATCTTTATTTCGATATTGTCTACAGGAATAGCACTCGAAGTTTGGAGGATAACAAAAGTTATTCTCTTGTTGAAGAAGGGTAATACAGATGACCCAAGTAATCATAGGCCAGTAAGCCTTACCTTTCTTTTAGGAAAAAAAAAGGAACGGAGTATTTAAGATAGGATGTATAATCATTCAGCCAGCAACAATTTGATTTCAGAGGGTCAACATGGTTTCGTGAGTTTTTCGAGAAGGTGACCAAGCATGCGGATGAGGGTAGGGCACTTGACGTGGTGTACATGACGCCTGTAAAGCCTTTGATAAGCTTTCACATGTTAGGTGTTGGAGAAAATGCAGAGGCATGGGATTGACGATGGTTTCACAGTTTGGATTAGAAACTGGCTTTCTGTTAGAA
>NW_025151170.1:0-1376 GCF_004010195.1 Chiloscyllium plagiosum | reverse complement strand
AGCAGGAGTAGGCCATTTGGCCCATCCAGCCTGTTCCGCCATTCATTAAAATATTGGTAAAACTGTCTATCGTCTCAGCTCCTCCTCCCTGCATTATCCCAACTATCCTTAATTAACCTACGGTGCAAAAACCTAACCAACTGTGTCTTCAATATACTTAATGAGGCTGTCTCTACTGCTTCCTTGGGCAGAGAATTCCATAGATTGACTACTATCCAGGAAAAATAGTTCCTCCTCATCTCTGTCCGAAATCCAGTTCTCCAAATTATGTGGCCTAGTCTCATCCACCAGCAGAAATGTCTGGATAGGGTAGGGTTTCATCCCGACAGTGCAGTGAATTCCCACTTTCCACCAAAGTCCCGTACATAACTGGATATTAATCTACCTACATCTAGGTGGATAGGCTGGGACTTTTCTCACTGGAGCACAGGAGGTTGACAGGTAACCTTAGAGATTTATAAAATCATGAGGGGGGTAAATAAGGTGAATGGTGGGTGTCAATCCCCACGGGCAGGGATTTTAAGATTAGAGAGCAAACTTTGAAGGTGAGAGGAGAAAGATTTTTAAAAAGACTTGAGGGGCAGCATTATTTTTTTAAAGAGGGGTTTGTGTGTGGAATGAACATCCCGACACAGGGGTGGATGCAGGTACAGTAACAACATTTAAAAGATTTGGATAAGTACATGAGGAAAGGTTCAGAGGGATATGGGCTAAACACAGGCAGGTATGACTAGTTCAGTTTGAGAACATAGTCAGCATGGATTAATTGGACTGAAGGGTCTGTTTCTATGCTGTATGACTCTGTAACTATTCTGTACTGGTCTTAAAAGCCATTTTCTCACCTTCCCCCCCTAAACATCCTCCTCTTTGTTGTTCAAAAATCAGATGAACTCAGCCTTGAATATATTCAATGATCCCCTAACTGCAGACTTCTGAACTCATTTCCACTTGCTAATATACCACTTGCATTGCTCGCTGCACCTGACAACTGGCATTGACTGTTGTAGAAGGACGCTGAGGCCCCTTTGTACATCTACACGTCATTCCTGATGAAGGGCCTGTGCCCGAAACGTCAACTCTCCTGCTCATCGAGTGTTGACTGAGCATTTCCAGCACCACACCTTTCGACTCTGATCTCCAGCATTTGCTGTCCTCACTTTCTCCATATCCCAATCTGTTACCATTTAAACAATGCATCTCTTTTCTGCTTTTTTTTAAAACACTGCAAAGGCTCTAACTTCACATTGGGGTACTGTATTTGCCATGTGTTTGCCAATTGTGGTATTCGGGAGACAGAGGGTAAACGTGGGGAACGGTTCGCCGAGCGTCACAGCTGGGTGTATAGAGGCCGACCGGACCTCCCAATCACCACCCAT
>NW_025151169.1:370-1376 GCF_004010195.1 Chiloscyllium plagiosum | reverse complement strand
CAGTATATAAACCACCCCAAACCCCTCGATTAGTTTCCAGTCTGTAACTCCCCCCTGGGGTATCTGTTATTCTGTATATAAACCACCCCGAACCCATCGATTAGATTCCAGTCTGTAACTCCCTCCCGGGGTATCTGTTATTCTGTATATAAACCACCCTGACCCCCTCGATTAGATTCCAGTCTGTAACTCCCTCCCGGGGTATCTGTTATTCTGTATATAAACCACCCCGAACCCCTCAATTAGATTCCAGTGTATAATTCCCTCCCGGGGTATCTGTTATTCTGTATATAAACCACCCTGATCCCCTCGATTAGATTTCAGTCTATAACTCACTCCCGGGTATCTGTTATTCTGTATATAAACCATCCTGAACCCCTCAATTAGTTTCCAGTCTGTAACTCCCTCCTGGGTATCTGTTATTCTGCACATAAATCCCCCCGAACCCCTCGATTAGATTCCAGTCTTTAACTCCCTCCCGGGGTATCTGTTATTCTATATATAAACCACCCCAATCCCCTCGATTAGATTTCAGTCTGTAACTCACTCCCGGGTATCTGTTATTCTGTATATAAACCATCCTGAACCCCTCAATTAGATTCCAGTCTGTAATTCACTCCCAGGGTATCTGTTATTCTGTATATAAACCACCCCAAACCCCTCAATTCGTTTCCAGTGTATAACTCTCTCCCGGGGTAACTGTTATTCTGTATATAACCCACCCCGAACACCTCGATTAGATTCCAGTGTATAACTCCGTCCCGTGGAGCTGTTATTCTGTATATAAACCACCCTGAGCCTCTCGATTAGATTCCAGTCTGTAACCCCCTCCCGGGGTATCTGTTATTCTGTATATAAACCACCCTGAGCCTCTCGATTAGATTCCAGTCTGTAACTCCCTCCCGAGGTATCTGTTATTCTGTATATAAACCACCCCGAGCCCCTCGATTACATTCCAGTCTGTAACTCCCTCCCGAGGTATCTGTTCTTCTGTATATAAACCACC
>NW_025151169.1:0-250 GCF_004010195.1 Chiloscyllium plagiosum | reverse complement strand
GTATCTGTTATTCTGTATATAAACCACCCTGAGCCTCTCGATTAGATTCCAGTCTGTAACCCCCTCCCGAGGTATCTGTTATTCTGTATATAAACCACCCCGAACCCCTCGATTTGTTTCCAGTCTGTATCTCCCTCCCGGGTATCTGTTTTTCTGTATATAAACCACCCCGAACCCCTCGATTAGATTCCAGTCTGTAACCCCCTCCCGGGGTATATGTTATTCTGTATATAAACCACCCTGACCCCCT
>NW_025151168.1:0-1376 GCF_004010195.1 Chiloscyllium plagiosum | reverse complement strand
AGAGTCAAAGAATTTATGCTCCTGATTCGTATTTCTTTTGTTACTTAAAGGCCCTCAATACTCTGCTGAGAAGCGTTGCAATCAGGGAGACCGGAGGATTTCATGAGCTATCTCTGGGTGAGATGTGGGGCCTGTATTGACAGTGAACCTGGGACTGCAACAAGGCCAATACATGAAGCACAAGTTTCGGAGAGGGAAACCTCTGTAAAGAGAAAGGAGGGGGCCCTATTGTACCCAGGCCTATTTTTCACGAGCATTGCCCAACCTACACCAAACTGTATGTGATTGATTTGATGAGGAAATGATCTCCTCTGTTGCTCTGCACCAGGTAGAAGGAGGAGTAACGACTGGGAATTGGAGAGATAGACAGGGGTGTAGAGGTGCATATTTTAAAAAGATCGGAAAAGGTGTGGGGTCTGAAAGAGTTGAGAGTGATAGGAAAAATGTCGGTTCTGCGTTTTAGATATATAGGAATGTAGTAGAGCTTGGAGAAGATCGGAGATATCTGGAGAGGTGTAGGGAAACGTTGGGGTTACGGAGACAGGGAGACGGGAAGGGTGAAGGAGTTGGAGGAGAAAACAATGTATTTTCAAACGTGTAGAACACAGTTTGGTGCCAGAACAACAGTTACTATTGTCGTATTAGAATATTTGTTTTCAGTTGCTGGCAACAAATGACAACAAATCAATCGAAAGATAACATAACAGGAAACAGTCTGTGGCTGCAGGAAGAAGGGCTGCAATAAAACTTCACACAGGAGTGATATCCGGGAAAGAAAATGGGAAGCAATGATTGCTAATTAACCTCAAGATAACCTCCGTGACAATAACAAGGAGATTGGCTATTGCCCTGGCCACAAAGTAGTGAACAGTGCAGGAGGAAAGGCCACGTTTTCTGTTGGGCTGATTCACAATACCTGGTAAATACATTGGAGAAGACATAATGAAAACTGAACGCTCATCACTGCAAACGATCTCGAATTCTGACCTTCACAATCAATACAAAATGAAACGTTCATTCGTGCATGCGTGTCTGTGCGTGTGTGTGAGATGTACAGATATATCGGTGTGTGTGTGTGTTTGCATGTGAGAGTTTGTGTGTGTGTGCGCGCACGCGCATGCGTCACTTCGGACCTATGCAGTGTTGTGATGTTGCTGCGCCTGTAAATAGTTTACGTTGTCCTTGCCATTTATTCGGAGAGTTCATCATAGACATAGCCTCTGAGACGTTTAAGTTTAAAGAGTTTTAGGGCCAATTTTATCACAGCTGACAGATACCGCCGAAGGCAAAAAAAAAAACTATGTCTTCAAAAGAAACACCTTTCCAATGAAAGTGGAGTAACCGGTTTTTCTTTTTTCCAACTGAGGTTTTCTCTG
>NW_025151167.1:0-1376 GCF_004010195.1 Chiloscyllium plagiosum | reverse complement strand
ATAATGTGCTTTTTAATAATACTGAAAAATATTCCACTGAGTTTGAAGGTTTTAGATTCTAAAATTAAATAAAATTCTCTCGACCATTTTATAGACTTTAAAGCTATACGTTTCACCTTTGTGTGGAAATTTAACTTGTGACCTTTCATCAGAAGCATAAATAAGAAGGATGGCCTTTCACTGATAAAAAAATTAAACAGGTTGGACATTGCCAGTGCCACAAAAGGCAATACAGATGGACTAATGGCTTACTTAGTTCATAAGCCACAAAGAAGTGCTTAGGTTCCAGCAGGAACATTTCTCCAGCAACATGCCAAGAGCAGGTGATAGTTGTGCAGCAAAAGTAGTTTTTTTCTCCATCTAGAAATCACATCTAGAAATTAGCTGGAGTATTGTGTGCAGTTCTGGTCACCAGTCTATGGGAAAGACATGGAGGATTTGGAGATAGTGGCAATGAGGTTTACTGGAATATTGCCTGGATTGAAGTGTTTAGCTTGAGGAGAGGTTAGATAAACTTAGATTGTTTGTGCTAAAGTACCCAGGGTTGAGGGATGACCTGATAGACATTTATAAAATTATTTGAAGCATGGATAGTTGGAATCTTTTTCTCAAGGTGAGAATGTCAAATACTAGAGGACATAGATTTAAAATGAGAGGGGTACAATTTAAAGAAGATGTGCAAGACAAGCTAATTATGCAGAGGGTGGTTTGTGCCTGGAACAAGCTGTGAGGGGAAATGGTAGAAGCAGATACAATGGCAACATTTAAGAGGCATTTGGACAGGTAAATGAACAGGCAGGGAATAGAGGGACATGAACCATATGCAGGCAGATGGGATTAGTTTAGATTGGCACTTGGTCAGCACAGACATGGTGAGTCCAGCCTTAGGTTACTTGGAAAGGGTAGATTTAAAAGTGATATGATGCCTTTCATGTTAAATCAAATTTCAGTTGCTGAGGTGGAGGTTATAGATAATAAACAAAATAAAGTGTTGTCAGATATGAGAATGCTGGCCAATGCTGTAATCAAAGTTGGAATCCAATAGGTTTGGAAACAAAATAATCTTGCTGGTATCAAAACTCTACAGTATCAACAATAATGACATGAAGTTGATCTTCATTTTGTACAATGAACAACAAATACCAAAATAAGTCTCGTTAAAACTGTCTCAATATGTGCTGTAGGTTGAAGGAAATTACCTGATAAAAACATTATTTCATCTTTTTAAAACAACAGGTCACAAGCAGTCAAGATTGGTTGGTGGAGTGGATGAATGTTCTGGAAGGTTGGAGATACAGAAAGGAATGACATGGGGGACTGTGTGTGACTCACATTGGGATTCGCTGGATGCCCGTGTGGTTTGCACATCATTGAAA
>NW_025151166.1:0-1376 GCF_004010195.1 Chiloscyllium plagiosum | reverse complement strand
ATGGAGAACATCTGGTTTGTCAAGCTTAGCAATGCTTAATCCAGCTGCATGTTCAATATTGCCTTGTTACTGATATGAATTGACTTTATGTCTTTACTTCCTCAAGTCCTATACGATCACTTCGTATTTGTGGGTGATTTTCTGGATCTTACTCCATTAAGACAGATGTAAAGTAACTGGTCATTTACGTTGCTATTTCCGTGTTACCCACCTCCCGATTGCAAATTTCCACATTTGACTTTTTTTTTCTTTTGAAATATAGATCATAGATTTTTGCAGTCTTTGTGTTCCTTTATTGTTTGCATGCATGTTCGCTTTTTGATTTCCTGATCAGTTTCATGGCCCTCCTTTTCTGGATTGCAATTTTCTGAGCATTCTAAGGATTCCACAATGTCTGGAATTCTTCTGAAGTCACTTCCTGTGATTAGTATCTTCTTTAATTTGTTATGTTAATCATCATTGAGTCACTTACTCACTCTTTGGTGTTTTCATCTGAAATAAGTAGACATATCTTTCAGACTATGCAGTATTTCTATAAATCTCCTGGTCCTGACCAGATATATTTGGGAACACTGCAAGAGGACAGAGAAGTAATAGTGGGGGCCCTGGTTGGTACTTTTGTATCATCAGGAGCCAACGGGTGATGTCCCGGAGGAATGGAGGGTAGCGAATGCTGTGCCCTTATTCAAGAAGAGCTACAAAGAAAAACCTGGACCTATAGACCAGTAAACCTGACATCTCTAGTAGGTAGGTTTCTTGAGAAGACTCCGAGAGAGACGATATACATGCATTTGGCAAGTCAGGGTGTGATTATGAGCAGTCAGCATGTCTTTGGGCATGGGGGATCATGGTTCAAAAATTTGTGAGAGTGCTTTGGTGAAATGACCAGTAACTTTGACAAGGGCATTGTGGTATACGTAGTGTATATGGATTTCAGTGAGGCCTTCATTAAGACTCCACATGGTAGGCTGCTCTGCAAGTTTAGATCATATGGAATTGAGGGGGAGCGGGCAAATCAGATCCAAAATTTGCTTGATGGTAGGAAACATAGGGTAATAGTGGAAGTATGCTTGTCGGAATGAAGGCCTGTGATGAGTGGATATATATATACATATTACATACATCTATGATTTAGATGAGAATGTACAGGCTTGAATTATGAGTTTCAAGGTGACACTAAAATAGGTTTTATCGTGGACAGTGAGGAAGATTATCAGAAATTTCAGAAATTACAGTGGTGCCTTGATCAGGTGAGGAAGTGGGCCGAGAAATGGCAAATGGAGTTTAATACAAATAAGTGTAAGTTCTTCCATTTTAGAAAGTCAAATCAAGGTAGGAATTCCATGGTGAATGGCAGGGTCTTAAGGAGTGTATTG
>NW_025151165.1:0-1376 GCF_004010195.1 Chiloscyllium plagiosum | reverse complement strand
CTGTCTGTGCCACAATAGTTTGCGTTGTTTTACCGTTAACCTGAAGGCTGGTGGTTGCAACTCAGCCGCGGGCCCAGACTTTTTCTCAATCGCCTTCTCAGTCAAGATACCAAAAACTACAAGTAGGAAAGAGTACTTCTTAACCATAATGGATGTGGCAACCAGATTTCAAGACCCAACTTCATTATGGAGTATCAAGGCAGAAAGGGTAGACGGGGAGTGCATAGCTTTCTTCACACGGCAAGGGCTACTAAACAGAGATTCAGTCAGAACAAGGGTCAAAGTGTACTGCTACGCTGTTTAAGGAGGTTATGGATATTTTAGGTATACAACAATTCTAATGCAGTGCATATCAGGCGTACTCCCAGGGAGCTTTAAAAAGGCAGGATCAGACCGAGAAGACCATGTTAGGAGCGTATTGTCAGGATTACCCGAATAACTGAAATTAATTAAAGAAAAACTGACAGAGCCAAAGTCTGGAATCTCAGTCCTAGATTATGTATCAGAGGTGAGGGAGAGATTAAATCGAGTAAGTAATTTAGCTAAACAGCACAAAAAGAGGGCGCAGTATAGAGTGATGCAGGTGCGAGATGAAAGCGCTGAGGTTCAGAGGTTTTCACGAGGAGATTGTACTCCTGCAGGAAGATGAGGATGGGATTGAACTGCCAGTTTACTTTTTGGAGAAACTCAGCATCCACCAGAGAAAGTGCACCATGATCGAGAAAGGACTATTGAACCTTACAACATTTTAACCTGTCCGTCATGAATAATGTGTCAGAAATGGCTGTGTTCTTCTCACTTCCTGATCTTTATGTTCCTCCATGTGAATTCTGACCATCTCTCGAAATGAATGTATAAATTCCTCCAGTAGAATAACCTCTCTTAGAGCCTCAAATATTGTATCTATCGATGAAGCACACAGGAAACCATTAACAATCAATGTTTAATTTTTTTCAAACTCAACGTAAGCCTGAGTTGGTTCCTTCTTTCCGTTTCGGAACTGAAGTCTTTATGCTTCTGGTACCAATTCATAAGCACTTAAAATAGCGTATGTGCCTTGTTGAGAATCTCTTGACCGCCTCACCTGTCAGCACAGCAAATACCTCACGAGCTCTGCCTACCAGTTTACTTTGAACTAACAAGACCCATAAATCCCCGGTTCACTCCACCTGCGTTTCCAATTTTCAAATTAAATAAAGAATGCTTTAACATCTTTATCATCAAAATCTGGCAGGGTGTTGACATGTTCATGTATAACATTCCCTTCTCTTTAAATCTCCATTCTGTTAATTTCATTTTGCTGACAAAGTGGCTACCTCAGAAGTTCAAATTCTCTTTCTTTATGTCTCCCTCTTTCTTCTCTCTCGCTTTCTGTC
>NW_025151164.1:0-1376 GCF_004010195.1 Chiloscyllium plagiosum | reverse complement strand
TACACGCATCTGTTGCTGTGTGTCAGCTGGTGTCATGTCGAGGGTACACACAGCTGTTCCTGTGTGTCAGCTGGAATAATGTCCAGGGTACACACATCTGTTTCTGTGTGTCAGCTGGTGTAATGTCCAGGGTACACGCATCTGTTACTGTGTGTCAGCTGGTGTAATGTTTGGGGTACACACGGCTGTTACTGTGTGTCAGCTGGTGTAATGTCCAGGGTACACACATCTGTTACTGTTGTCAGCTGGTGTAATGTCCAGGGTACACACATCTGTTACTGTGTGTCAACTGGTGTAATGTCCAGGGTACACTCGCCTGTTTCTGTGTATCAGCTGGTGTAATGTCCAGGGTACACCCATCTGTTACTGTGTGTAAGCTGGTGTAATGTTTGGGGTACACACGGCTGTTACTGTGTGTCAGCTCGTGTAATGTCCAGGGTACACACATCTGTTACTGTTGTCAGCTGGTGTAATGTCCAGGGTACACACATCTGTTACTGTGTGTCAGCTGGTGTAATGTCCAGGGTACACTCGGCTGTTACTGTGTGTCAGCTGGTGTAATGTCCAGGGTACACACATCTGTTACTGTTGTCAGCTGGTGTCATGTCCAGGGTACACACATCTGTTACTGTGTGTCAGCTGGTGTAATGTCCAGGGTACACACATCTGTTTCTGTGTGTTAGCTGGTGTAATGTCCAGGGGACACGCAGCTGTTACTGTGTCAGCTGGTGTAATGTCCAGGGTACACGCAGCTGTTAATGTGTCAGCTGGTGCAATGTCCAGGGTACACACATCTGTTACTGTGTGGCAGCCGGTATAATGTCCAGGGTACACGCATTTGTTACTGTGAGTCAGCTGGTGTAATGTGCAGGGTACACACGGCTGTTACTGTGTGGCAGCCGGTATAATGTCCAGGGTACACGCATTTGTTACTGTGAGTCAGCTGGTGTAATGTGCAGGGTACACACGGCTGTTACTGTGTGTCAGCGGGTGTAATGTCCAGTGTACACACATCTGTTACTGTTGTCAGCTGGTGTAATGTCCAGGGTACACACATCTGTTAATGTGTGTCTGCTGGTGTAATGTCCAGGGGACACACGGCTGTTACTGTGTGTCAGCTGGTGTAATGTCCAGGGTACACGCATCTGTTACTGTTGTCAGTTGGTGTAATGTCCAGGGGACACACGGCAGTTACTGTGTGTCAGCTGGTGTAATGTCCAGGGTACACTCGGCTGTTACTGTGTGTAAGCTGGTGGAATGTCCAGGGTACACACGGCTGTTACTGTGTGTCAGTTGGTGTAATTTCCAGGGGACACACGGCTGTTACTGTGTGTCAGCTGGGATAATGTCCAGGGTACACACGGGTGTTACTATGT
>NW_025151163.1:0-1376 GCF_004010195.1 Chiloscyllium plagiosum | reverse complement strand
AAATACTCAATCACATTTTTTCACATTTCCTCTCTTTGTTGAAGGAGGCTGGTCATTGGCCCTCACGATCCGGTGGAATGTCGAGAGCATTGTTGACCGAATCTAATGGAGACTCTCATTGATAATCTTCACTTTCTTCTGTTCCATTGTTGTCCGATTCTATTTTAAGTCACTTGAGCACTTTTCAGGAAATGGAGATGCACTAAGGTTCCACTTTATTTGGAAGCACCATTTGGAATTGCCTCGCTGCCTTTTGAGGAAGCAGTTCGTGACCCAGACGACTGGCAGTGCCACATAAACAGCCTTCATGCTTTAGTGTGCCTGAAAATTGGTTCTCCTTTTAAGATTTGCTTCTGCACCATGTTAAAAGCTGTCCATTTTTGGTTTTGCTGCAGAATTGAGGTGCTAAGACCATTTGGGAGGCATTGTTCTGCAGCCAAATTCTTTCACGGAGAACTCGGGAATGGATCAAGGAGAAATGTCAGTTGCATAGAAAGTTGGGTCAGACTTCATTCGTGGGTGGTTTCGAAACATGTATTTCCAGAAAACTAGCCAAACGCGCTGACCAAGTAATTAGCGCCATAATCTTTGGAAATGGTCTATTACACGGGTGTGAATCGCTGGAGCGTCTCAGAGAGGCCGAGCACTGAAACAGACCCCTGATCCAATGCCTGCCTGCTGAACTGATATCCGATTTTAATCTAGCCGTATTTGCCAACATTTGTCTCTTATATACCGTTCCAGATGCATTTGAAATGTGAGAGGGTCAGATTCCGTCATTACATCAGGTAATTCATTCCAAACACGCAAAACTGGCTGTGCGAATACATTGTACCTCAGATCCCACTTAAATCTTACCACGCTCACTTTAAACCTTCCCTCTCTAGTTTTGAATTCGTCTGCCTTGTGAAAAACATACACCTTGGCATTCCTCAGCCCTGAAGCTCCAGTGAAATTCTCCCAGCTTGTTCAGTTTGACGCAACAGTCCAAAACCAACATACCTTGCAGCACACACTTCAATAGTCATGGAAAATGTAGAGCACTAGATTTGTTTAGCAGCGTGGCCGAGTGGACTAAAGCACTAGAATTAAATTGTTGTGGTTCTGTTCGCCGAGCTGGGAATTTGTGTTGCAGACGTTTCGTCCCCTGTCTCGGTGACATCCTCAGTGCTTGGGAGCCTCCTGTGAAGCGTTTCTGTGATATTTCCTCCGGCATTTATAGTGATTTGTACCTGCTGCGTCCGGTTGTCAGTTCCACCTGTCCGCTGCAGTCGCCGGTATGTTGGGTCCAGGTCAAGGTGCTTATTGATTGAATCTGTGAATGAGTGCCATGCCTCTAGGACTAACCTGGCTGTTCTCTGTTTGGCTTGTCCTAT
>NW_025151162.1:0-1376 GCF_004010195.1 Chiloscyllium plagiosum | reverse complement strand
GGATCAGCTGAGGCTTAGAGGGCGAGAAGGCCGTTTCTTTGCTGAAATTTTCTTTGTTCTTTTTGTCCTTAGTGCAGTAGATCCAGTTGGTATATGGGAAGACTTCATGACATTCTTGTGCAAGGCTCCTGTTTGCACCAAATGAGATGACGGCTCCAGGCTCCTCTGCCAACCATCTTTATCGGAGGCAATTAAATGTGTGGGTGACAGTGGTGGAGGGTCATGTGTGTATGTCAACTTTATCAGAAGCATTATTTGGTAGGACTGGGCTGAGTGTGCTCCAATTTATTCAGAAAGGAGCCGAATTGTGCATGAAGTTGCATTAACCTTTCACAGCTCGTGTTTTAATTGATGAGGCAGTGCGTCAGCAGACATGGAAAGAAAAGGAAGCAGATTCTGTCTTTCAGATCCGATTATCTCATGAGTTAACCTGCCGACTATTTCCCAATTGTTTTTGCTCTGGTGAGTCACATGAAGACCCAGGTCAATTGTTCACGGTGCTTTTTCAATGTCACCAGTGAATCGATAGGCTGCCAATCAAATTGACCAGCAGCGTACAGCAGGGGCCACACGTGTATCCTGGGCCAGAAGTAAAGTACCATTATAATTTTCGAAGGTTAAATATAATATTCTGGAGAAATTCCGTTGGAATGGCAACGTTGATGGACATAGAAATAATGTTATCATTTACACTCTGATATTCCTTTTTGCTATCTTGGACTGATAAGGACAGGTTATTGAAATTTCTTTCGCTGGGGTTTTGAAGGGCGCACATGCACACAGAAAATTCAAGCAAAACGAATAAATTGTCTGAGTTCAAACCTTAACAGAGAGTGTCTGCCCTAAACTTCTTTTCCAGAATATTTGAAATGGCTTCACGGACAGGAATCTCTGGACAAATATTAAAGATGAATTTGACGCAATCGGTGGATTCATCAGATACTGGACATTATTGGTCTTTCAGATAAAGTGTTGACATCTAACGCATTACCATGCACTGTTCATAATTTCACCATCACATCTTCCCGGTCAATTTTGCATGAAATCTTAAATTTGTATCATTTTCTGACAGATGGTTGGAACATCTTGTTCATATCTACCTGACCGAACCACATCATTTGTTCTTACAGCTCTGTACGCAATCACTTCAGCTCCGGTTCTCCCCTCAAATGCAAACACTTCAGTACTGAACCATTCTGGTGAATGAATCAATGTGCCACCTTGAAGAGACCATGCCGTCCTTCACAATGTGAAGATTATGTGTGGTTTGCACAGGCGTAAATGGTCCGTTTTAATATGTGTGATGTCACCATGCAGCGACAAAAGCAAGGTGATATCAGGGATCCCCAGGGATGTGGTCAACTGTGAGACTTTTT
>NW_025151161.1:0-1376 GCF_004010195.1 Chiloscyllium plagiosum | reverse complement strand
CACACCCTCAGACACTGTTTTACAGACCCTTAATCTGGGATTATTTCAGCCTATCCCACACTCTCAGACACTGTGTTCCAGATCCTAACCCCTGGAATAATCTGGCTATCCCAATCTCTAAGGCACTGTGTTCCAGACCCTCTGACATTAATTAATTCAGCCTCCCGCACATTCTCAGACACTGTATTCCAGACCCTAACCCTTGGATTAATCCGTCCTAATCCACATTCTCAGACACTGTGTTCCAGACCCTAACCCCTGGATTAATCCGGCCTATCCCACTCTCTCAGGAACTGTGTTCCAGGCCATAACCCCTGAATTAATCTGGCCTATCCCTGACTCTCAGCCACTCTGTTTCAGACCCTAAACCCTGCATTAATCTGGCCCATCCCACATTCTCAGAAACTGTATTACAGACGCAAACCCCTGGAATAATCCGCCCTATCCCACACTCTCAGGCACTATATTCCAAACTCTAACACCTGGATTAATCCGGCCAATCCCACACTCTCAGGCACTGTGTTCCAGACCCTAAGCCTTCGATTAATCCAGCCAAACCCACACCCTCAGACACTGTGTTCCAGACACTAACCCCTGGATTAATCCGGTGTATCGCACACTTTCAGGCACTGTGTTCCAGACCCTAACAGTGGATTAATCCGGCCTATCCCACACTCTCAGGCACTTTGTTCTACACCCTAACCCCTGGATTAATCCAGCCTCCCCCATACTCTCTAGCACTGTGTTCCAGAGCCTAACCCCTGGATTAAGCCGGCGTAACCCACATTCTCAGGCACTGTGTTCCAGACCCTAACCCCTTGATTAATCCTGGCTCCCCACACTCTCTGGCACTGTGTTCCAGACACTAAACCCAGCATTAAACCGACCACCACCATACTTCCTGGCACTGTGTTCCAGACATAATCCCTGTATGAATCTGCCCTATCCCACACTCTCAGGCACTGTTTTACCGACCCTAACCCCTGGATTGATCTGGCCTATCCAAATCTCTCAGGCACTGTGTTCCAGACCCTAACCCCTGAATTAATTCGGCCTCCTGCACACTCTCAGGCACTGTGTTCCAGACCCTAACATCTGGATTGACCTGGCCTTCCCCACACTCTCAGACACTGTGTTCCAGAACGTAACCCCAGGATTAATCCGGCCTATCCCACACTCTCAGGCACTTTGTTCCACACCCTAACCCCTGGATTAATCCAGCCTCCCCCACACTCTCAGGCACTGTATTCCAGATTCTAACCCCTGGATTAATCCAGCCAAACCAACATTCTCAGACACTGTGTTTCAGACCCTAACCCCTGGATTAATTCAGCCTATCCCATACTCTGTGACACAGTGTTCCAGACACTAACCCC
>NW_025151160.1:0-1376 GCF_004010195.1 Chiloscyllium plagiosum | reverse complement strand
TGGATTGCAGGGCTCAGCCCCTGTGTAATATTGGTCTGGATTGCAGGGGATAGCTCCTGTGTAATATTGATCTGGGGAGCAGGGGCCAGCTCCTGTGTAATATTGATCTGTATTGCATGGTACAGCTCCGGTTTAATATTTATCTGGATTGCTAGGGACAGCTCCTGTGTAATATTGATCTGCATTACAGGGGAAAGCTCCTGTGTAATATTAATCTGGGGAGCAGGGTACAGCTCCGGTGTAATATTGATCAGGATGGCAGGGGACAGGTCCTGTGTAATATTGATCTGGATTGCAGGGGACAGCTCCTGTGTAATATTGATCGGAATTGCAGGGGACAGCTCCTGTGTAATATTGGTCTGGATTGCAGGGGACAGCTCCTGTGTAATATTGATCTGCATTGCAGGGGAAAGCTCCTGTGTAATATTAATGTGGGGAGCAGGGGACAGCTCCTGTGTAATATTAATCTGGGGAGCAAGGGACAGCTCCTGTGTAATATTGATCTGGATTGCAGGGGCAGCTCCTGTGTAATATTGGTCTGAATTGCAGGGGCAGCTCCTGTGTAATATTGGTCAGGATTGCAGAGGTCAGCTCCTTTGTACTATTGATCTGGAGTGCAGGGGACAGCTCCTGGGTAATATTGATCTGGATTGCAGGGTCCAGCTCTTGTGTAACATTGATCTGGACTGTAGGGGACAGCTCCTGTGTAATATTGATCAGGATTGCAGGGGACAGCTCCTGTGTAATATTGGTCAGGATTTCAGGGTACAGCTCCTGTGTAATATTGATCTGGATTGCAGTGGACAGCTCGTGTGTAATATTGATCAGGATTGCAGGGCACAGCTCTTGTGTAATATTGATCTGGATTGCAGGGCACAGCTCCTGTGTAATATTGATCTGGGGAGCAGGGGAGAGTGCCTGTGTAATATTGATCTGGGGAGCAGCGAACAGCTCCTGTGTAATATTGATCTGGATTGCAGGGGACATCTCCCATGTAATATTGATCTGGAGATCAGGGGGCTGCTCATGTGTAATATTGATCTGTATTGCTGGGCAATGCTCCTGTGTAATATCGATCTGGATTGCAGGGGACAGTTCCTGTGTAACATTGATCTAGATTGCAGGGGACAGCTCCTGTGTAATATTGATCTGGATTGCAGAGGTCAGCTCCTGTGTAATATTGATCTGGATTGCAGGGCACAGCTCCCTGTAATATTGTTCTGGGGAGCAAGCGAGAGCGACTGTCTAATATTGATCTGTATTGCAGGGAACAGCTCCCTTGTAATATTGATCTGGGGAGGAGGGGAACAGATCCTGTGAAATATTGATCTGAACTGCAGGGGACAGCTCCTGTGTAATATTGGTCTGGATTGCAG
>NW_025151159.1:0-1376 GCF_004010195.1 Chiloscyllium plagiosum | reverse complement strand
GGAGCGTTCCACGGCAGCGAGGCCAGGCCCATCCGTCACAACACCGGGGACAGATCGAACCTCAGTACGTAGTGACACTTGGTGTTTGCGTACCGGGGATCCACGGAAAGCTTGATGCAGCCACACACAAAGGTGGCTATCAGGGCGAGGGTCGCATTGGGCGTGTTTTTTCTGGTCGGGGGGTAACGATATCTGCGCCTCCGGCCTGGGTATCCTGTTGTGAGGAGGCAACTTCACCATCTCATAGGTTAAGGAAGTGGTGGGCGGGCGCCTCCTCATCACCGACGTCATGTACAGGAATGCTCCTCTGAGACTGATTAATGTGTACGCCCCAGTGGGTAAGAGTGAACGGTTGGCCATCCTGCAGCAGCTTCCACTGTTGCTGGCTACGTCCAGGCCGGTCACTCTGGCCGGAGACTTCAACTCTATCATTGATACAGGTGGACGATCTGGGGGGGGGGGGGGGGGGGTGGGACAGTAAACTGGATGCCACGTTCAGAGCCCTGATGGACACAGTAAAAGATGCCAAGCTGCACGACGTCTTCACCACCCCTGCAGACGGAGTGCAGCGTGGATATACCTGGTCACGGGCAGACGGGTCTATCCGCTCAAGGATAGATTACCTGTTTGTGTCTTGAACGCTCTCGGTCAGATCCACCAATGTCGTCTCTGACCACTGCCTCCTGCTGGCCGACTGTCACCTACAGGATGAGCAGCGGGCTGGTAAGGGAACGTGGAAGCTGAACACAAAGCTGTTGACCCCGGGAAACATTGAGGAGCTCAAGTCGGACTACGCACGTTGGAGAACCGTGAAGCCCCTCTTTGAGCCTCCAGTGGACTGGTGGGAAACAGTAAAAGGGAACATCAAGAGGTCCAGGGTCTGCTCCGTGGAGCAGGACGAGACGTGCTCATGTTTCTTTATCCAGAAGGTGCACAAAGAGAGCTCCGTGCTCAGCAACCTGAAGGAAGAAGATGGCTCGATAACATCATCTCAGGCTGACGTCATGAGGATCAGTAAATCCTTCTAAGCCAGTCTGTATGACACAAAGCCAACCAACAGCGCGGCCTCCCAGTCGTTCCTGTCCTCTATCACGGAGGTCTTAGATGACAGAACACGGGAGAGATAGGACTAGCCGTTATCTCTGGACGAGCAGACCAAGGCCCTCGAGTCCTTGGAAAAGAATAAAACTCCCGGGAGCGACGGCTTACCGGGTCGAGCTCTATTCTGCTCTATGGGACTTGATTGGCCAGGACCTACTGGAGGTATATGTCAGTATGCTTCGGGCAGGTACCATGAGTGAATCCATGAGGAAAGGCATCATCACCCACATCTACAAGCGGAGGGGGGAGAGGGAGGAACTCAGAAATTGGAGACT
>NW_025151158.1:0-1376 GCF_004010195.1 Chiloscyllium plagiosum | reverse complement strand
CATTGATCACATGCCTACTCTTCAATATCCACACTTCCCCTCCCGGCCGCACCCCTCCCCCTCCCCCGCCCCCAAATGTCCCCAGTACAGGACTGTGGTTATTATGGGGACTGTGCACAGGTTTTGTCAGGGGAGAGAGTCAGTGAGGGTCTGAGCTCAATTATCATCACAAAAGTGTGTGTGTGTGTGATCATGCCTGGTATGTATGTGTCCATCTGAGTGCACAGTTTCAGTGTCAATGCAGTCACTCCTTAATGTGACTGTGTGTAAACCATGTGTTTATGTACCTGACCCAGGTATGATTCACAAACCATACACCGTCCCTCACTCTCATTCACTCGCTCTCTCACACGTCTACACACACACACCCTCGCACACCACATTCAGTTCTTCACGCGCACTCTCTCACAGGTACACTCCCTTTCACAGGCACAACCTCTCTCTCAGGCATTCTCTCTTGCAGGCACACCTCTGACATACAATATGCATGTGCACACTCTTCCTTTCACATGCACACACTCTCTTAGATGCACGTACTCTCTCTCTCTCGCATGCATTCTCTCTCACACGCGCACACATTCTCTCTCTTGTGTATGCGCATGTTCTCTCTTGCATGCATTCTTTGACGCATGCATGTACTTCATCTTTCCCACATGCAATCTCTTTCTCTTGCACCCACTCTCTTTTGCACACACTATCTCTCTCACATGGACACGATCTCTCTTGCATTTGCACACGCTCACTCACTCTCATACACACACAATCTTTCTCTTGTGCACGCATGCACTCTGTCTCTCTTATACAGAGACACTCTCTTACAAGGATGCACACTCTCCCGCACGTGCACACTCTCTTGTGCACAGTCTTTCTTGTTTGCACACACTCTCTATCACTCGCACACAGTCTCTTTCTCTCATGCAAGCACACACTCTCACTCTGTGTTGCATGCTCTCTCTCGTACACACTCTCTCTCACACACGTGCCTAATGTCTCGAGCATGCAAACACTCTTCCTCTTGCGCCCGTGCATACTCACTCTCTCTCTCGCATACACGCACACACTTCCTCTTGCATTCGCACACTGTCTCTCTTGGATTTGTGCACACTCTCTCACATTTGCGTAAACTCTCTCTCTCACATTGATATAAACTTTCTCTCTTGCATTTGCACACACTTTCTCTCTCTCGCTGTTGCATTTGCACACTCTCTCTTGCATTTGCACACAGTCTTTCTCACATTTGCTTACACTCTCGTATGCACACTCTCTCTCGTATGCACACTCTCTCTCGTATGCACACTCTCTCTCACACTCTTTCTCTTGCATGCACATACTCTCTGTTACATGCACAATCTGTCTTGCACACGTACACCTTTCTC
>NW_025151157.1:0-1376 GCF_004010195.1 Chiloscyllium plagiosum | reverse complement strand
AGAGAGACACAGTGAGAGAGAGACAGACAGAGTGAGAGAGACACAACGAGAGAGAGAGAGTGACACAGCGAGCGAGAGAGAGAGAGACACACAGTGAGAGAGAGAGAGAGAGAGAGAGAAATGTTTGTCCAGCCTAGAACCACGAATGGAGTCATTGTGTAGCTTACATGAGGAGAGAATGCATTTCTTTGTATCTAACCCCCTGTCCCTGGGAGTGGGGGACAGTGTAGAGGAAGCTTTACTCTGTATCTAACCCCCTGTCCCAGGGAGTGGGGGACAGTGTAGAGGAAGCTTTCCTCTGTATCTAACCCCCTGTCCCTGGGAGAGGGGGACTGTGTAGAGTGAGCTTTACTCTGTATCTAACCCTCTGTCCCTGGGAGTGGGGGATAGTGTAGAGGGAGCTTTAATCTGTATCTAACCCCATGTCCCTGGGAGTAGGGGACAGTGTAGAGGGAGCTTCACTCTGTATCTAACCCCCTGTCCCTGGGAGTGGGGGACAGTGTAGAGGGAGCTTTACTCTGTATCTAACCCCCAGTCCCTGGGAGTGGGGGGACAGTGTACAGGGAATTTTACTCTGTATCTAACCCCCTGTCCCTGGGAGTGGGGGGCAGTGTAGAGGGAGCTTTCCTCTGTATCTAACCCCCTGTCCCTGGGAGTGGGGGACAGTGTAGAGTGAGCTTTAATCTGTATCTAACCCCCAGTTCCCTGGGAGTGGGGGGACAGTGTAGAGGGAGCTTTAATCTGTATCTAACCCCATGTCCCTGGGAGTAGGGGACAGTGTAGAGGGAGCTTCACTCTGTATCTAACCCCCTGTCCCTGTGAGTGGGGGACAGTGTAGAGGGAGCTTTACTCTGTATCTCACCCCCTGTCCCTGGGAGTGGGGGACAGTGTAGAGGGAGCTTTACTCTGTATCTAACCCCCTGTCCCTGGGAGCTTTGCCTGACCGACAGATATGTTGCTCACTCACCTTTGCGTTTCACTGGCACCTTTCGCTGCTCCATGATCAGGAGGTACTGAACCACCTCGCTGACCTGGGGGACGTGAACAATAAACATTTCATCAGTGACCACCCCCAACCAATCCCCCGCCCACCCAAGACACCGAACCCCATCCGCAGTAACCGCTGTCTACCGTGGACCTTACCCAGACCCTCTCTGGAGCAGGATGCTGCAGTGTTTGTGATCATGGGGGAGGAGAGAGAGACAAATACCATAATGAGGGGTTATATTCCAGGCCGAGGGGTTTAATCAGGAAGGGGAATCGAGGGGTTATATTCCAGGGGTTTAATCAGGAAGGGGGAATCGAGGGGTTATATTCCAGGCCGAGGGGTTTAATCAGGAAGAGGAATCGAGGGGTTATATTCCAGGCCGAGGGGT
>NW_025151156.1:0-1376 GCF_004010195.1 Chiloscyllium plagiosum | reverse complement strand
GCAGTTTCCTGTTTGTCTGATACATCAAAGTGCTTGACCAATTCCATTACACTTTCAGCTTTCCTTTTGTCCCTGGTGAAACCCAATTCTAATCTATTTGTTAATTCTGAAAGTATGCCCTTCCTTTGTCTTTCTAACCATACTTGGCAAACTTGGAAATCATCTTCAAACTCCAGAACCTCTTTAGCAATGTTAAAACCCATTTCTTTTAATTTAACCAACCACAAGGAAACAAAATTAAATGAATTTTCCCACCTGTTTTATTTAACTGTCAAGTGATGGAGTCTGCTGTGACCTTTTGTATCTCAAATCTGTCCAAATCCCATACAACAAGCCCTCAAACTGTTATGATATCGATGTCGAACCCCTCTGTTAATTAAAACCACACACCCAGAAAAGCTCACCTCGTCTCGTAATCTGCTCAAATATAAGTGACAGAGAAGTCCCAAATTCCATTATTAAAAGAAAAATAACAATTTATAAGTATGTGAATTAACCCACTGGGCTTGAAAGTTTGTTTTCAGATGTTTCATCACCGTGACTAGGTAACATCTTCAGTGAGGGTCTCCGGTGATATACTGGTGGTATGTCCCGCCTCTCTGTTTATAGGTTTTTGTTTCTTAAGGTGTGTGATGTCATTTCCAGTTTTTTTTTCAAGGGAAGTTAGATAGGACCGAAATTGTGTTTATTAATGTACTTCTGGTTAGATTGCAATGCCGCTAAGAACTTTTGTGCGTGTCTATGTTTCACTTTCCTACGATGTGTGTGTAGTCCCAGTCAAAGTGGTGTCCTTCATTGTCTGGATGTATGGAAACTAGTGATGGTGGGTCATGTCTTTTGGTGGCCAGTTTGTGTTCATGTATCCTGGTAGCACGACAACAGGAGAGTTGAAATGGAGGAAAAATGATTTTATGTACACTGATTAGACAGAGTGTGTTCAGGTAAGGAAGATTGTTCATATGTGTATAACACATTGTGAATGAACAACGGAGACACAGTTAACGAAAAATGGTGCACATGATGTATGAAATTTATAAAGCATTAAAACATTATTTGATCCTCATCTGAAGTGATATGTTCCCCTTCTCTCAAAGTTCTCCCTTTTCTAGGATTCCTACTCCTGTCTCTCATTCTTATCAGGATGTGTGTTATAAATCTTGCTTATGGTATATAAACTTATTTCAGTTAATCCCATTTCTATCAGGAATTAAATATATTGGCCTGTTGGGTTCTTTGAGGAGAAAGTGAGGTCTGCTTTTAATAATCTAGTTTTCGCATTTCTCACATCTCCATATCTATATCCTCTCTCTCCTTCTCTCTTTGTATCCTGTTCAGAAATCCCTCAATTATTCTTCGTGTCCCTTCTCTCAAAACTC
>NW_025151155.1:0-1376 GCF_004010195.1 Chiloscyllium plagiosum | reverse complement strand
TCTGCCAAGAATACTCCAATTGTTGGCGGGAATACTGAGGAACAAAATGTACATGTATTTGGAAAGACAAGGACTGATTCGGGACAATTAACATGTCTTTGTGCGTGGGAAATCATGTCTCACAAACTTGATTGAGTTTTTCGAAGAAGTAACAAAGAAGATTGATGAGGGCAGAGCAGTAAATGTGATCTATGTGGACTTCAGTAAGGCGTTCAACACTTTTCCCCATGGGAGACCGATTGGCAAGGTTAGATCTCATGTAACAGCAGTGGACCTAACACCGACCCTTGTGGTACGCCGCCAGTACATGGACACCAAGAAGAACATGTTCCATTAACTAAAACACTGTTTTCTATTGGCAAGCCAATTACTGTTCAAAGCTGCAATCTCTCCCACAATTCCATTCCACCGCATTTTGTATAATAGCCTATTGTGGGGAACCTTATCGAACAACGTTCTGAAACCCATCTACACCACGTCAATCAGTTTACTGTAATCTCCCTGTTTGGTCACTTTGTCAAAAAAGTCAATAAGATTCGTTAGGCAAGGCCGACCCATCACAAAACCGTGCTGACTGTCCCTGATCAGATTATTCTTTTGCAGATGGTCATAAATCCTATCCATAATAACCTTTTCCAACACGTTACCAACAACTGCAGTGAGACTCACTGGTCTGTAATTACCAGGGTTGTCTCTACGACACTTTTTGAACACGGGAACAACGTAAGCTATGCTCCATTCCACAGGCACTATTCCTGTAGATAACGATGATTTGACGATCGATGCCAAAGGCTCATCAATCTCTTCCCTTGCTTCCCAGAGGATACTAGGACAGATCCCATCCAGCCCAGGAGACTTGTCTGTTATCACACTCTGCTGTATTTCTATCACCTAATCCTTGTGAACCTCAATCTCTAGTACTCTGGACGCAAGTATCTCAGTATCTTCCTCGCCAACATTTTCATTTTCGAAAGCGAACAATGTCGAAAAATATTTATTTAGCGCTTCTCCAATCTCCTCTGACTCCACACACAACTTCCCATTATTATCCTTGATTGTCCCAAATTTAACTCTCGTCATTCTTTTAATCCTGACATACCTATGGAAAACCTTAGGGTTAACCCTGAACCTATCTGCCAACAACTTCACATGTCTCCTCCTGGCTCTTCTCAGCTCTCTGTTTAGATCTTTCCTGATATCGTCGGAACCATCGAGCGCTCTAACTGAGTTTTCACATTCTGTCCTAACATAAGACTTCTTGTTCTTCTCGACCAGGGATTCCACTTCCTTAGTAAACACGGCTCACGCGTTCTATATATTCCTCCCTGCCTGACAGGTATATACTTATCTAGGACACACAGAAGCTTTTCCTTGAA
>NW_025151154.1:0-1376 GCF_004010195.1 Chiloscyllium plagiosum | reverse complement strand
CTAATGTACTCAGATTCGGATCTATTGTTGGAACATTCCAGTGAACAAACAGGAAGACAGCTAACGATCCGCATCCATGAACACTAATTAGCCACGAAACGATAAGACCAGCTATACTTAGTAGCCACACACTCATATGACAAACAACATGAGTTCGACTGAGGCAACTATTATAGGACAAGCCAAACAGAGAACATCCAGGGAATTCCTAGAGGCATGGCACTCATCCACAGATTCAATCAATAAGCACATCGACCTGGATCCAATATACCAGCCACTGCAGCGGTCAGCTGGAACTGACTACCGGAAGCAGCAGGTACAAATCACTATAAATGCCGGAGGAAACATCACAGAAGCGCTTCACAGGAGGCTCCCAAGAACTGAGGATGTCCCCTAGATAGGGGATGAAACGTCTGCAACACAAATTCCCAGCTCGGCGAACAGAACCACAAAAAGTATGATACTTACTTACAAGTGTGAGGCTACTCCTGGTTTTAAGTGCTCTGTTATCAAATCCTTTCATAACCTTGAGACAGAACATTGGTACTGCTGCTCAGAGACAGGCTGAAGCAATTCTGTCCCTATGGGCCTCTTACAGAGGGAGAGGAGAAGGCCATTCAGCCCATATTAGCCTTTTGCCACTTGAAAAGGTGGAAAGCTGGAATGTTGGCACTTTTTGCCAAAAGAATCAGTCAAAACAAAGACATGTGTCGCTGCAGCTCTACGAGGTATTACTGAGAGAGCATCAGGAGTACATTGTGTTGTTTGCATTCCTGTAACTGTGAAGGGATGGACCTCCATCAGATATAGTTTAACCGCTGCTCATAATCCACAGCTTGCTGTGTCATTTAATGTCTCAGGTCTGTTACACAGGGACAGGAGGAAGCCTTTCTCTAGCCTGTTACAGTGGAACAGGAAGAGTTTATTTAACATTTCAAGTCTGTTACGCAATAAATATCAGTTTTAAATTAGTTATGGAATAGGAAAGACCTGAAGTAAACATTAACTTTGAATTCGGCCAATTTTGAAAGTGTTAGGCGAGCCCTGTGAAAGGCTGATTGGGATACCCTATTCACAGGTAAAGGGACAGTTGGAAAATGCAAAAGCCATCAACACTTGGATTCAGAGAGTCCAGGGCAAACGTGTTCCTATTAGTGAGATGGGCAAGGCTGGTGTGTGCAGGGAGTGCTGGATGGCAAGATATATTTATGCTCTCGTCAAGGTAAGGAGGGAGGAGTATGTCAGGTAAAAAGAGCTGAGATCGAGTGAATCCTGAGAGGAGTTTAAGGGCAGCAAGTGTAGAGTCAACAGGGAAGTCAGGCCAGAAAAATGTGGATATGAGATGGCTTTAGAAATAGCGTGATGAGATATTAAAG
>NW_025151153.1:0-1376 GCF_004010195.1 Chiloscyllium plagiosum | reverse complement strand
GTCTTGCAACCATATCCCTTCTTATGCCACCTACACTTTGTGTAAATCTGCACCTTGGATCCAATCCTGAATGAAGGTGTTATAAAGGTGAAGGGCTCCAACAGCACATAGCATCTTACATTGAATCCATCATAAACCATATCCAGTGTATGTTAGCCCCTCAATGTCAGTATCCAAACAGAATTGTATGGCCCCATGGATGGCCAGAATCATCCCAGCCCAACGACCTTGAGTGTGACTTGAGCTGGAAATGTCTGTGTAAATGTTTGCAGCATTGTTCTAACCATTAACAGCATAGTCTCTTTACTGAAGGCCTGACATCCTTTCATAGTACCAACTTTTAGATTGTCCAATAAACACAAAATCCACCCAATTATTCACTTTTATAACAACAATATGATGAAAACAGTGGTCAACTCACAGTAAGGAGCTTTGAAATGATGAATCTCATTACCACACCCAAGGACTTTGAAAATATTTATTTATTTTCCCTTGTCTTAATATTGTGAACTCATAGTCGACTCTCCTGTTCCTCAGATGCTGCCAGAACGACTGTGTGTTTTTTTTTATAAGAACCACACTTTTTGACTCTGATCTCCAGCACCTGCTGTCCTCACTTTCTCCCTGCTTATATTCACTCATAATCACTTTCATGGCAACAATATCACTGTGTGTTTAAATATGTTACAGTCAGATATGAGTACGTTTTGAGTTCCTTCTGTCTATCTCAGAGCTCAGTAATGTGGGATGTGAATGTCAGTGTCTGTGTGATGCTTGGTACGTAGGCCATGCATCTGAGAGATGGACAGATTGTTTAAAACAGCACATTCGTTCAGCTGTTCACAACAAACAGGTTACTGCCTGGACCCTAACAGCCTGAGCTCACAAAACTAAAAGCATAGTGTCCAGCATTGAGCAGGTCTGGACTATATTTTCATTTGCATTTATTCATGGAATATGATTGGGCCAGTGTTTATTGCCCAACACTTGTTGCCATTGAGAAGGTGAGGGTGAGCTGCCAATTGAACCGCTGCAGTCGATGTGCTGTAATTAGACTTACGATACCATTAGGGAGGGAACTTGAAATAGTGGCACTGAAGGAACGGCAATATACTTCCCAATCAGGATGGTGGGTTGCTTGGAACGGAAAGCGAACATGGTGATGATCCCATGTATCTGTTTCCCTTGTCTTTCTTCACGGTCATGGTTTCAGAGGTACGTTGTAAGAAACATTGGTAAATTTCTGCAGGGCACCGTATAGATGACAGGTATTTCTGCTCCTCAGTGTCAGTGGATGAGAGGTGAAGCTGCATTCACAGGCAAATGGGGAGGGGCGGGTATTCCATCACATACACATTAAATGTGCGTCTTAGAGA
>NW_025151152.1:0-1376 GCF_004010195.1 Chiloscyllium plagiosum | reverse complement strand
ATCCCCCTCCACCCCCCCACCCCTCCCAACACCCTCCCAGAACACCCAAAGGTGGAGAGGAGGTGCACTGACTGGTTGTTTGAGAGCCATCCTGCCCTAGCCTTGGGTCCTGGAGGGAGATGGCCTGGGGAGGGTTCCCCACACCGATACTGGGGTTTGTTGAGGGAGACTCTCTGTGCTGGTACAACTTCCTGAGGTTTCACAGTATTTCCCTGGAGATGATGATCATCCCCGAGGACCCCTTATTGACCACACCCACCCCATGGAAGTGGGGAGAGGATTGGTCAGTGATCAGGACAAACTCTGACCCAAAGGAATGGGGTGGGTCACAGCCTGGCTGGGAAGGACAGGTCACAAGGTTCCTGACTGGTTCCTCCTGCCTTGCCAAGTCCGTCACTGCTTCCTGACCTATCCAACTGAACGGCATCCTCCCTGCAGGTGAGAAGGTGGGGTTCAGGGACTCCTCTCCAACCTGGACCCTTCTTATTTGACTGTGGGACAGCCTGTCCTGCAACGCAGCAGCGAGAAATGTTGGAGCAGAGGAAGACCACCAAGGTCTCAAGCTTCCTGCTCTGTTCAACCGGATCACACCAGACTGCAATGGGAATGGGCAGATGATGAGCATGTTTGGTGCACAGGAATCATAGGCCAGGGTAGTGTTTGCAGATTGGCGCTGTAAGGTAGGTGTGGAGACTTTCAGTTCGCATGATGCATGTTATAGTGAGCTCAGCCCTATATATGATATACAGGGTGTGGTTATTAGTGTTTCAATAGTAATCATTTTTGAACGTGGATTTGAGAGTTTAATCCAATGGAAAATGGGTTCTCTATTCTGAAGAAGTTTAACGATTAACTTATGAATATTAAGAACGTAGAACATCACAGCACAGTACAGGCCCTTCAGCCCTCGATGGTACTACAGGTCAGTGCAACAATCTGAAGCCCATCTAACCTCCACTAATCCATTGTCATTCATATGTCTAGCCAATCACATTTAAATGCCCTTAAAGTTAGCGAGTCTGCTACTGTTGCAGGCAGTGTATTCCATGCCCCTACTACTCTGAGTAAAGAAACTAAGTCTGACATCTGTCCTATATCTGTCACCACTCAACTTAAAGCTATATCCCCTCATGCTCGCCATGTGCTCTCACTGTCCACCCTATCTAACCCTCTGATTATCTTGTGTCTCAATTAAGTCACCTCTCAACCTTCTTCTCTCCAACGAAAACAGCCTCATGTCCCTCAGTCTTTCCTTGTAAGACCTTCCCTCCATACCAGGCAACATCCTGGTAAATCTTCTCTGAACCCTTTCCAAAGCTTCCACATCCTTCCCATAATGCAGGGACCAGAACTGTACGCAATACTCCAAATGTGGC
>NW_025151151.1:0-1376 GCF_004010195.1 Chiloscyllium plagiosum | reverse complement strand
TTTCCCCACTCCCTGCTCCAGAGCTGTTTCCCCATTCCCAGCTCCGGGGCTGTTTCCCCACTCCCAGCTCCGGGGCTGTTTCCCCATTCTCTGCTCCGGGGCTGCTTTCCCATTCCCTGCTCTGGGGCTGTTTCCCCATTCCCTGCTCCATGGATGTTTCCCCATTCCCTGCTCCGGGGCTTACAGCCCATGACACTGTACCAGGGCTCACAGCCCATGGACGCTCTACCGGGGCTCACAGCCCATGACACTGTACCAGGGCTCACAGCCCATGGACGCTCTACCGGGGCTCACAGCCCATGGACACTGTACCAGGGCTCACAGCCCATGGACACTGTACCAGGGCTCACAGCCCAGGACACTGCACCGGGACTCACAGCCCATGGACGCTGTACCAGGGCTCAAAGCCCATTACACTGTACCAGGGCTCACAGCCCATGGACACTGTACCGGGGCTCACAGCCCATGGACACTGTAACGGGGCTCACAGCCCATGGCGCTGTATCGGGGCTCACAGCCCAGGACACTGTACCGGGGCTCACAGCCCATGGACGCTGTACCGGGGTACACAGCCTAGGACAGTGTACCGGGGCTCACAGCCCATGGACGCTGTACCGGGGCTCACAGCCCAGGACACTGTACCGGGACTCACAGCCCATGGACGCTGTACCGGGGCTCACAGCCCATGGACGCTGTACCGGGACTCACAGCCCATGGACGCTGTACCAGGGCTCACAGCCCATTACACCGTAACGGGGCTCACAGCCCATGCACGCTGTACCGGGGTTCACAGCCCAGGACACTATAACGGGGCTCACAGCCCATTACACTGTACTAGGGCTCACAGCCCATGGATACTGTACCGGGGCTCACAATCCATTACACTGTACCAGGGCTCACAGCCCATTACACTGTACCTGGGCTCACAGCCCTTTACACTGTACTGGGGCTCACAGCCCATGGATGCTGTAACAGGGCTCACAGCCCATGGACACTGTATCGGGGCTCACAGCCCATGGACACTGTACCGGGGCTCACAGCCCATGGACACTGTACAAGGGCTCACAGCCCATGGACGAAGTTCCAGTGGTCCCAGCCCATGGCCACTGTACCAGGGCTCACAGCCCATGGACACTGTACCAGGGCTCACAGCCCATGTACACTGTACCAGGGCTCACAGCCCATGGACACTGTACCAGCGCTCACAGCCCAGGACACTGCACCGGGACTCACAGCCCATGGACGCTATAATAGGGCTACAGCCCATGGACGCTGTACTGGGGCTCACAGCCCAGGATACTTTACTGGGGCTCACAGCCCATGGACACTGTACCAGGGCTCACAGCCGATGGACGCTGTAATGGGGCTCACAGCCC
>NW_025151150.1:0-1376 GCF_004010195.1 Chiloscyllium plagiosum | reverse complement strand
CAAGACAAGTCCACATCGACCCTCCAAAGAGCACACCAGACAGACCCATTCCCCTGCATTCACCTTGGCCAATGTACCGAACACTACTGGCAATTAAGAAATGGCCAATCCACCTAACCTACACATCTTTGGAATGTTGGAGGATACCCAGGCAGACACGAGGAGGATGTGCAACCTCCACACAAACAGGTGCCCAAGGGAGGAATTGAACCCGGGTCCCTGGCGCTGTGAGGCAGCAGTGCTAACCACTGAAATTTGGTCCAAGGATGTACACGAGAAACTTACAGCCATTGAAATTTGTTCGCTGATCTGTAAAGCTCTGTAATTACAGATCTGTAAAGCTGTAATTTCTCAAGGGGCACAATGACGGCGACTTATGACTTCTCTCTTTCCTTTCCCACGCTATGGTTCACTTTGCGATATTATCTGTTTACATCAGTTGCTCTTTATTTGGTCCCAGTTGAGAGAAGAAAAACTTTTTATAAATTGACTATTCCTTAAATGAATACCATTACGTGCCTTGATGTCGGTTTATAGGTTTGCATTTGAGATGCATAATTCGCTAATATATTCAGATTATTGTAGAACGACACTTTCCAGTCGACGTGTCCCATTATAATAAACTGGACACTGTGGTTAATGTTAAGGTATCTCTTTATCCTGTCAATGGTATTCTTTATCAAAACGCTTCTATTTTAAAAGTTTCCTGATGACAAAAATATGATTAAGTTCTTCTCACTGAGGCCCTTTTATGACTCCCACGTGATCGTTCAATATCTTATCCAATAACTCTACATGGAGACTCAAGCCTGACCGTGAAAGTCTGCCACATGTAGTTACTAATGCCCTCTTTATGTCAGATAGACAGTCAAGTGCTGACATTTGAAATCCACATTAATCATTGACCAGTCGAACAGTCAGAGACAGAAGGTTTTGTAAAATGCTGAAGGTTCTGAAGGGATACCTTTGTTGATGGAAATGTAGAGGACTGCACGGCATCAACCTTAAATATGACAAATATAAGGCGTAAACGAGTTTTTTTTCCTCAGTTGCTGAATATATTTGCTGTATGACTTGTTTCCCCACGTTAACCCTGGAGATTGGCTTTGTCGACTAAAAAATTACACATTTCTTTCCCTGCAAAAACTGGAAAATAGTCGAGGACTAATAAAATGCTGAAGGTTCTGAAGGGATACCTTTGTTGATGGAAATGTAGAGGACTGCACGGCATCAACCTTACATATGACAAATATAAGGCGTAAACGAGTTTTTTTTCCTCAGTTGCTGAAAATATTTGCTGTATGACTTGTTTCCCCAAGTTTACCCTGAAGATTGGATTTGTAGACTAAAAAATTACACATTTCTTTCCCTGCAAA
>NW_025151149.1:0-1376 GCF_004010195.1 Chiloscyllium plagiosum | reverse complement strand
AATAGCAATAACATCATACTACCAGGTACAAATTCAAGCCCTGAATTCCTCTGCCTTACCTACTACACTTTTTGCATTAAAACAAATGCATCTCAGACCATCTGTCCCTTTGCGTTCATCGTCTGCCTATTCTTATCCTTAGTCACGCTGGTTTCATTACCTAGTTCTTTACAGGCTTTAGTTACTCCCTCCTTATTGCCCACTAACCTCCTCATTTGGTTCCCATCCCTCTGCTACACTATTTTCAACCCTCCCCAAGAACGTGAGCAAAAGTAGCCCAGGGGACATTGGTTCCAGTCCTGCCCAGGTGCAGCCCAGGGGACATTGGTTCCAGTCCTGCCCAGGTGCAGGCTGTCTGATTTGTAATAGTCCCACCTCCCCCAGAACCAGTCCCAATGTCCCAAAAATCTGAACCCCCACCTCCTGCGCCATCGCTCAAGCCACTCGTTCATCCTGCCTATCCTTCCATGTCTATTCTGACTAGTACGCGGCACTGGTTGCAATCCTGAGATTACTACCTCTGAGGTCCTTATTTTTAATGTTTTTCCTAACTCCCTAAATTCTGCATGTTGGACCTCATCCCGTTTATTAGTATATCGTTGCGGCCTACATGCACCATCATAGCTAGCTGTTCACCCTCCCCCTTCAGAGCTATTCGGGAGTCTCTTTTTTGACCACAGAACCACCTATCTATTCCCCTTACAAAGTCCAAATAAATCACATCCTCTGGCTCCCCCTTATCAAATCCACTCACTGCATTCTCAAACAAGTCCAGTAGATTTGTTAAGCATGATTTTTCTTTTGACAATCCATGCTGACTCTGTCCAATTCTGTCACTGTTTTCTCAGAGCTAAGCTATAAAATATTTTACAATGAATTTGAGCTTTTTCTCCACTGCTGATGTCCGACTAATTGGTCTAAAATTCCCTAAAGTTAATGCTCAATGTTTCCCTTCATGGGAGAGTAAGGGCTACACAGAAAACCACTGAGTGACCACTAGGACAGGATCCAGAACACAGGAGGATCAGAAAACTGAACTGTATCAATTTTAATGTAAGGAGCTTGATCAGTAATGTGGTTGAACTGAGAGCATTGAACATCACGTGGGGATATAGAGTCATCGAGACACAGAGATGTACAGCATGGAAACAAACCTTTTGGTCCAACCTGTCCATGCCGACCAGATATCCCAACCCAATCTAGTCCCACCTGCCAGCACACAGCCCACATCCCTCCAAACCTTTCCTATTCATATGTCCATCCAAATGCCTTTTAAATGTTGCTATTGTACCAGCCTCCATCACTTCCTCTGGCAGCTCTTTCCATACACGTACCACCCTTTACATGAAAAAGTTGCCCCTTACGTCTCTTTTATA
>NW_025151148.1:0-1376 GCF_004010195.1 Chiloscyllium plagiosum | reverse complement strand
TAGATGCTGAAAATCTCCATCCCACACACACTCAGTCTATTCTCACTTTGCTGATCCTAATCCCTGCTGTACCTCATCCTGAAGGGTCTGGTTCATGCTGATTAACAGGCCCATACTCGGGAGGGGGAGGGTCTAATTGAAACATACAGAATACTGAACAGCCTGAACAGAGTGGCTGTTGGGAATGTGTTTCCATTGGTTGGAGGGACTAGAACCAGTGGGAACAGCCTTAGAGTAAAGGGAAGACCTTTCAGAATGAAGGTAAGGAGAAACTTCTTCAGCCAGAGAGTGGTGAAACTTATCAGTCACGATTGAATGATGGAGCAGACCTGATGGGCTGAATGGCCTAAATTTCTGCTCTGATGTCTTATGTTCTCTTGCTGTCCTGGACAGTGAGAGAGAATTGGAAGCAGGAGTAGGCCACCTGGTCTTACAAACCTGCACCAACATTCAATGGATTGGTTGTGATTCTGCTGACATCTAGATGAATAGGTTGGGACTTGTTCAATGGACCACAGGAGGTTGAAAGGTGACCATACAGAGGTTTATAAAATCATGAGGGGGATAGATGAGGTGACTGCCAGGTATTGTTTCCCTAGGGTGGGGGGTTCAAGATTAGGCAGCAAATTTGAAGGCGAGAGGAGAAAGATTTCAAAAAGGCAGGAGGGGCACCTTTTTTTCAACACAGTAGTTTATGTGTGGAATAAATGTCCAAAGAAAGTGATGGATGCAGGTACAGTAACAATATTTAAAAGACATTTTGATAAGTACATGAATAGGAAAAGTTCAGACGGAATTGGGCCAATCTAGGTGGGACTAGTTTAGTTTGCAAATATGGTCAGCATGGACTAGTTGGGCTGAAGGGTCTGTTTCTGTGCTGTATGACCCTGTAACTGTTCTGTACTGATCTCAAAATCATTTTCTTGCCTTCCTCCATAAACATCCACTTCTTTGTTGTTCTAAAATCAGATGAGCTCAGCCTTGAACATATTCAATGATCCCCTAACTACAGAGAGACATTCTCAATTCTGAACTCAATTCCTTTTGCTAATATAACACTTGCCTTGCTGATTGCTTGCTGTACCTGTCTGACAACTGGTAGTGACTGGTGTAGGAGGACACTGAGGCCCCTTAGGATGTCCACACATCATTCCTAATAAAGGGCTCGTGCCCAAAATGTCAACTCTGCCGCTCCTTGAATGCTACCTGACCTACTGTGCTTTTCCAGTACCACACTTGGACTCTGATCTCCACCATCTGCAGTTCTCACTTTCTCCACATCCCAATCCATCACCATTTAAACAACACACCTCCTTTCTGCTTTTACTGCCACAGAAAGGCTTTAACTTCACATTGTGGTACTGCATTTGCCATGT
>NW_025151147.1:0-1376 GCF_004010195.1 Chiloscyllium plagiosum | reverse complement strand
TGAAACAAAGCATCCACAACCTGCTTAATGAAAATATCAAGGACCGCGAGAAGTGAAAAGAAAACAAGGACAATAAATCCTTGCAGTAGGGCGCTGCTGCAGGACCCGAGCGATGAGCCCACTCAAGTCCATATGTCCCTTTGAGGCGGTGTTCTCTTGTAACGACATTTGTGCGTCTACAGAAATATTGCTTTGACTTTGACTACTGTGTGGCTTGCTCTCAGAACCAGGTACCGGCCTTGTCCCCTATTTTCCAATTTTCCCTGGTCCCAAGGCTGGGTGTACCCGTGAATATAAACTTTGAAGAGTTTTGGTTAACTTGTGCAGATATTTCACACTTGTCCTCTACTATTGTGGAAGCAGTATCAGACGTTGGAAGGGTTCCCACTCATCTTCTAAATACATTTGCTATTATTAGGCAATATTTGCAACAACTTACTCGAGGCAATTCTATGAAATTAATTTGCGAACAAGTGAAATGTCCGACCACGCAAGCGAGTGGCTCGAGAACCCCCTATTTCCAAAGTGTGGGATGACGCTCATAATCAGCTAAAATTAGGCAGGAAGTTTCCACATGGCTCCGTAATGGTGGGTCACACCAAAATCTCAACGAGAGTCAATGAGTGGTATTGCAAGTTTTCCTTATGCGTGGATGCAAGTATGTTGGTCTTTGCGTTAGCTCCAAGGCAGCCACACTGGCACTTCGCTCCTCAGTGGCCGCATTTCCATAGTTCAAGTAAGGGCCTGCCATTGGTCCAGGGGTTTTAGCTGGCTTGTTCCCAGTCCGAAAGATGAAGTACCGGGTTCTGCTGTCACGTTTTCCAGGTTCCTCTTTGGAATCAATTCTCAACAGTCGTTGCTGGGCGGATATCTGAGGTTGATTCCGCCCCCCACGTGCATGTCATCTCAATCAGCCTCTTCAGTGTTGGCACACGGCGTGCATGGATCGCGAGGTTGTTGGGCATATTGTGTTTTGCCTGTAATTTGTATCGTGGCATGGTCGTGTTCTGGCCATCGCAATAGAAGATCACTGTTCACCCCATTTGCGAACAGAAATTCTTAGACGATTTAGAAATTGACAGTACTGAATTCATGATTTGTGGGGAAAAAAGACATTCACGGACCTCGAGCTCCAGGCAGCAAAACATAAACATTCAGTGATAAACAAGCAAATGTGATTTCAACGCAAACCACAAAAAGTTACCCTTTCTGCAAGCTTCAGTTACTCAGTGCTGAGGTGGGATCTTACGCCCTCTGTCAACTTTCTTCCTTTTCCAGTTTTTTTACCATCTGTTGCTTCCTTGCTCGTTCGGGGAATGAAACATTCACATTTCAGAACAGTTAAAATGAGAGAGTTTCAATTCTAACAACATTTT
>NW_025151146.1:0-1376 GCF_004010195.1 Chiloscyllium plagiosum | reverse complement strand
AAAATCACAGAGAGCAGAGTGCCAGAGCCGATTATTACAGAACACCACTGGTCACTGAGCTCCAGGCTCAATACTGTCCATCTGCTGCCACCCTCTATCTTCTCTAGGCCATCCAATCCTGTATCCAGACAGACAGATTTCCCTGTATCCCAATCATTCTTTTTTGAATGATCCATCAACGTATTCTGTCGTATCCTCAAAGGATTCAATAAGATTTGTGAGGCATGACCTGCCCCACACAAACCCATACTGACTGTGGCTAATGTAACTATGGTTTCCCAAGTAGTCATAAATCCTGTCTTTAGGGTCCTCGTCAATAATCTATACACCACAGCCAGAAGACCAAATCTGTAATTCCCAGAATTCTACCTCCGTAACATTGCCTGGACTTGACAAATCTTCTCTCCTCTGCCATGTTCCCCAGAAGGGCACTGGAGGGTGGTGGGGGTTACAGAGATAGAGAAGGATATCAGGACAGGAGGATTTTGCAGACATTAGGAACGTTGCAGTACCAAAAGGAGGCTTCAGTAGTTGTGAGGTTTCATGGTGATGAAGGCATTTGAGGAGGGAAAGAGGGAGGATTGTAGGGAAATGAGAGGTTTCACAGTTTAGTTGCTTTTTAGGACTGTAAGAGGTTCCTGAGTTGGGGAGGGTGTAAGCACTGGTGGATATCACATAAACATGTGGTTTTAGTTGCAATGCATGAAGAGGATGCAGGAAACTGGAGAGTATGGGGTCTGAACGAGGTTACACAAATGGGAAGAGTTGTCAGGAGTGCAGGTGTTTACAGAGACAGCAATGGTCTGATCTGGAGCAGAGGACCCAGATTGGGAGGGATGTGGGGACTGGAGGTGGTTTGACAGGGAGGGAGGAACATAGGCCCACAAGACGTTACAGAAATGTGGAGAGCTGTAGGGCTGACGGGTTCATGGAGTTGGGAATGTTGGGAGGGATAGAGAAGTTTACAGGGATAAGGATGTTTGTAGGACAGGGCTGGATTACACAGACAGTCACTGTTTTAGGGAACTGACCAGATTACAGAGATAAAGAGGTTTGTAACAGAGATATGGAGGGTCATCGTGACTGAAGATGTTTACAGATATAGGAAGGCTTAGGTTCTAGGGGTTATTTAAACATGGAGGCTGTGGAATCTGGATTCGTCTTTGAGAGATTGGGGTAGCAAGTTTGGTTGGAGACAGTTTCACAGATAAGAGAGCATTGCACAAACAGGAGTAAGTTCCTGCGGTAGGGTGGGTTCGAGTGGAGAGTGATGTTTAAACAGATAGGGGTAAGAGCTGGAGAAGGTTATGGAGATGGGTAAATGGATGGAGATACAGGAGGACCTTACATTGACAGGGTGGGTGATATGTTTCAAG
>NW_025151145.1:0-1376 GCF_004010195.1 Chiloscyllium plagiosum | reverse complement strand
TGGAACTTTTTAACTTGTTTATGTTTATAATTTATTTCTATGGTCTGTAATGCTGGACTTCTTATTTTTTTACTTTTCTAATTTTTTTCTCAGAAGAATTTGTTCTTCAGCATTTGTACCTCAGTTCCTTTGTACCTAAGATGGCGATGTAATGCGGCAATTTGTAAATTTTTCACTGTACTGATTTGAATACATGCCAATAAAGCTAATTCAATTCAATTCATCTGTCACATTATCCATTTGTGTGGGAGACAAAAGAGCTTTTTGGCTTGACAGTAGCATTGTGTTAGTGGAACATTGAACATTACAGCGCTGTACAGGCCCTTCGGCCCTCAATGATGCACTGACCTGTGGAACCAATCTGAAACCAATCTAACTTACATTATTCCATTTCATCCATATGTCTATCCAATGACCATTTAAATACCCTTAAAGTTGGTGAGTCTACTATTGTTGCAGGCAGGGTATTCCATGCCCCTACTACTCTGAGTAAAGAAACTACCTCTGACATCTTTCCTATATCTATCACCCCTCAATTTAAAGACATGTCACCATAAACATAACAAATTATAAACATAAACAAGTTAAAAAGTTCCAGTGCCAGTGATGTCCATTATATAGGCTGTACAGAATAACCAGAGGTAGATCATGTGAAACAACATTACTCATTGACTATTCACTGCTGGCTGCATGTCACTCACACCTGACGAGCCCACGCTTGAAAGTCTTAAAACTAGAGATTCTCATATCAGAAATAATTTATCAAGTAATCTAGACTGAGAGTTACGCTAGGACCCAATTTATGATCATCAGCCAGACCCACAGTGTGATGCATTTGCATGTGTTAGAAGCTACAAACGAGAGAGAGAGAGAGAGAGAGAGAGAGAGAGAGATACTAAAGAGGTAGGCAGACAAGAGGATTATTGCTCGTTGCTCAGATCAAAAAAGAGGTTGAATAAGTGATAACAGGAGCTGAGAGTCGGAGAGGAACCCACAGAAATGTGATAATAGGCCAGAGAGTGGGTGAGAATGTGTTGGCTGTTTTGAATGCAACCCATATCCTTACAGGACCAGGTGTGGAGATGGTTAAAAACAAAATGAAAAGATGGAATCAGGTTCTAAATTTATTGAACTTGATGTTGAGTCCTAGAGGCTGCAGGGCTCCCAAACAGAAAATGAGATGTTGTTCTTTGAGCTTGTGCTGAACA
Organism: Chiloscyllium plagiosum; assembly: GCF_004010195.1. Taxonomy (NCBI): domain Eukaryota; kingdom Metazoa; phylum Chordata; class Chondrichthyes; order Orectolobiformes; family Hemiscylliidae; genus Chiloscyllium; species Chiloscyllium plagiosum. The sequence goes on along the minus strand of NW_025151145.1, from coordinate 168 downwards.
GTGCAGCAGGGCTGAGACAAAGATGCTGACATGGGAACATAGTGGTGTACTGAATGGCAGGTGATTGGAAGCTCAGGGTCACTTTTATCAACAAAATGAAGGTATTCTGCAAAGTGGTCACCAAGTCTGCGTATTGTTTCCCCAGTGTAGAGGTCACCACATTGAGAG
>NW_025151144.1:0-1376 GCF_004010195.1 Chiloscyllium plagiosum | reverse complement strand
CGGCCCTCCCTCAGAAATAAACTCCTGACAGTGCGGCCCTGCCTCAGAACTAAACACGTGACAGTGTGGCCCTGCCTTTGTACTAAACTCCTGAGAGTGCGGCCCTCCCACAGAACTAAACTCCTGACAGTGCGGCCCTCCCTTAGTAATAATACCTGACAGTGTGGCCCTCCCTCAGTGCTAAACTCCTGACAGTGCGGCCCTCTCTCAGTACTAAACTCCTGACAGTGCGGCCCTCCCTCAGAACTAAACTCCTGACAGTGCGGCCCTCCCTTAGTAATAATACCTGACAGTGTGGCCCACCCTCAGAACTAAACTCCTGACAGTGCGGTCCTCCCTCAGTACTAAACTCCTGACAGTGCTGCCCTTCCTCAGAACTAAACTACTGATAGTGCAGCAATCCCTCAGAACTAAACTCCTGACAGTGCGGCCCTCCCTCAGTACTAAACACCTGACAGTGCAGCCCTCCCTCAGAACAAAACTCCTGACAGTGTGGCTCTCCCTCAGTACTAAATTCCTTACAGTGCTGCCCTCCCTCAGTACTAAACTGCTGACAGTTGCGTCCTCACTCAGAACTAAACTCCTGACAGTGCGGCCCTCCCTCAGAACTAAACACCTGAAAGTGCGGCCCTCTCTTAGTAGTAAACTCCTGACATTGCGGCCCTCCCTCAGAAATAAACTCCTGACAGTGAGGACCTCCCTCAGAATTATATTCCTGGCAGTGTGGCCCTCCCTCAGAACTAAACTCCTGAGAGGGCGGACCTCACTCAGAACTAAACTCCTGACACTGCGCCCCTTCCACAGAACTAATCTCCTGATATTGCGGCCCTCACTCAGAACGAAACTCCTGACAGTGCGGCCCTCCCTCAGAACTAAACACCTGACAGTATGGCCCTGCCTTAGTACTAAACTCCTGACATTGCGGCCCTCACTCAGTACTAAACACCTGACAGTGAGGCCCTCTCTTTGTACTAAACTCCTGACATTGCGGCCCGCCCTCAGAAATAAACGCCTGACAGTGCGGCACTCCCTTCGTACTAAACTTCTCACATTGCGACCCTACCTCAGAAATAAACTCCTGACAGTGCGGCCCTCCCTCAGAACTAAACACCTGACTGTGTGGATTTCCCTCAGAATTATATTCCTGGCAGTGTGGCCCTCCCTCAGAACTAAACTACTGACAGTGCGGCCCTCTGTCAGTACTAAACTCCTGACAGTGCGGCCCTCCCTCAGAACTAAACTCCTGACAGCGCGGCCCAAACTTATTAGTAAATACCTGACAGTGTGGCCCTCCCTCAGTACTAAACTCCTGACAGCGCGGCCCTCCCTCAGTACTGAACTTCTGACAGTGCGGCCCACCCTCAGAACTAAACACC
>NW_025151143.1:0-1376 GCF_004010195.1 Chiloscyllium plagiosum | reverse complement strand
TAAAAATGTTACAATATAAAAATCAGATTTTTTTCAGGGGAGAATCCCTGGCATGTGAAGGATGTTCAAGACTGGAACATTTACTGTGCTTGTCGAAGTAAACAACAAACTAGAATAACTTCTCTTTTTTTGTTCGCAACAAATTCATATTAAGTTTAAACAAACGATTTCCCATTCAACACTCAGTGTAAATGCCTGATGTTTGCTCATCTGAATCATCGCACCAATCTTTAAAATTCAGTTAATTGTGACTATTTTGCATTGCAATAATTCCTGTTCATTTCTGCACATTGCTCAGTCGTATAACAAAATGCGATTTCTCATTAATGTTAAGTTTACTGCTACAATTTTGATAGTGCGATTGTTGCTGTTCATTTAATAGTTGATCATTTCAGTACAGGAAGTAACTGTGGGATTATGGCTCAATGCGTAAAACAATGTGGAGTTATTGCAGTGCACAGCAGTGAACATCATTTATAATTTATCTCGAAAGACAGTTGGATTAATTTTATTATGTTTCTCTTCTTGTGACGTTTTTTAAAGTAGAGCGAAACGAATTAGCATCTCCATTGTTTCATTAACTGCTCACAGGAATTGTTGAATATGTTTTCAACAGCACGAAAATGTCTTCAGATGAATACACATATCGAATGATTAATTACTCTATTTTGTTATTCACTTTTGCTACAAGGTCATTTTAATGTTGTTTTTTATGTTGTGACAAACTGATTTGAACAAATGGAGTTGTTTTGTTGTATTGTGTTCATCAGTGCACAATGATCAAACAACAATGATGTTTTTCTTTCCATGAATAATCATGAGATTCATATTTAAATAAGGTCGTTGTTGATTCGTGACATCATCAGCACAAGTCAGTAATTCGTATGTATTATTGCTTGCTGAGCTTGAAGGTTTTTTTCAGACGTTTCGTCATCATACCAGGTAACTCTGTCAGACAGAGTCCCCAGAGAAGGGCTGGTGGTATGTCCCCCCGCTCTATTTGTAGGTGTTAGTTTCTTAACGTGGATTATGTCATTTCCGGTTTTTTTCAAGGGAACAGAGATGGGATCGAAACCAACATCGACCAAATACTTGACATCAGAAGCAATCTTCCCCACACCCACAAGCGAAGCTGCGTCAACACATTATTTCAACGATGTACAGCACAGCACCGAAAAGCTACAAAAAGCAAAATAAAAATATCTAAACAAACTTTTAAAGAAAAATGGCTGCCCAATTAGCGCAATCTACCAATTGCTCAGAAAAAAGCAGAAGAAAGCAGCCCCAATCATTCAAAAAACTGTAACCACATTGCCGTACATCAAAGACACATCAGAAATGAATTCCAGAGTATTCAGACTCCTTGGCGTTATGGT
>NW_025151142.1:0-1376 GCF_004010195.1 Chiloscyllium plagiosum | reverse complement strand
GTCGCTCCGAAAGCTAGTGTGCTTCCAATTAAAACTGTTGGACTAAAACCTGGTGTTGTGAGATTTTTATCCTTGAGGGAGACCTGCTTTCCCCTCTGTTGTACTGATCCTCATTAAGACAGCACAGGCCTGGATTGATAACCGTCAACTTCCTATATTGACACCGGAAGGCTCAGTACAGCAGAGATGAAAATTAACAAGAGGGTGTGGATTGAGCCTGGGACAAATAGTGCTCTGTGTTCGTTCTTCAACACTGTATCTATGTCATGTCTTCTGGACCAAAGTTCAATCCCTTAAATACATTCTGCTCTGTTCACTGTGAGTGATCTTACCTAACTGCAGGATTTACTGAAGTCTCCAGATCTCACTCTCCATCTCTCCCTGACTGACAAACTGTCTTCAGTGTGGTGATGGACGAAACAGCAGTTGGGAATTCTGCTGAGTCAGGAGCATCCTGAGCACCTACAGAAGACAGAGGATCAGACAGAATGGGAAATTAGACTGATGCAGTGATTGTTACACATGAAGAAAGCCACTGAGTCCCACAGAGATCTGAAAAATCCCAGTCTCCATTCATGGTCTGTGCTGCTGCGTCTCCCTGGAGTGGAGAATTCTGTTGGCTCAGGGTCTGGAGTAGCTGCGAAAGGTGCAGTCAGCGGCAGCAATTGGACCCTCACAGTGACAGATACCACATGGAGTGAGACTGTGTGATATCACCAGAGTGCAGGATGGTATCACAATCAAACCACGGTCACGAAGTAGGTGCACTGGGATCGGTATGCAAGGATGAGCGAGCTATCAGTGGGCCAGGCAATGGCCTAGTGTTACTCTCACTCAACCGTTCATCCAGAATTTAATGCTGGTAGCATCTGACTGCTTAATACCCTTTAAGTAAGGAAATCTGTTATGGGCTGCCGGTCTGGCCTACATAGGAATCCAGACCCAGAGCAAGGAGGTTGACTCAACTGCCCCAGGAATGACCTAGTAAGCCACTCAGCTCAAGGGCAGCTCGGGGATGGGCATGAAATGCTGGCCAGCCAGAGACAGCAACATCCTACGAGTGAATTAAAAACAACCGTGCTGGGAGGATTGGCCTGGCCAATCATATCGGCAGGTTTATGGACAGGGCTTTAAACTGACAGAGAGTATGCAGGGACAGGCTTCAGGTGAACCCTGTCCAAATATAAAAGGTGACGCATCAGAACAGCATGGGGATGTGACTGAAGACAAGCAGAAGGGAACAGGAAGGCACAGAGTTTAACTAAAACTGTACATCAGTGAATTAGGCTATGACAGGACATTCTGGGAAAAAAAGTGAATTACAGTTTTTTTTTGGAATTGTTAAAGTATCAACAATAACTTGTGACACAGGGATA
>NW_025151141.1:0-1376 GCF_004010195.1 Chiloscyllium plagiosum | reverse complement strand
AACTGAGCCTCTCCCCAAGAGCGATGTTCATCTGCATGGGCACCTCTGGTGCTGGCTTTTCTGATGCTGACATGCAAATGTAAGGAACTTTTAAATTTCACAACAGTGGCAGTGTATAGAGAAGGAAAGGGTTTTTATGTCATAATAAAGATACGGAGACCAGTAAGTGAGGGAAAGGAATTATTGTGATCATCACTGAGAGTGTAGTTGAGGCAGTATTTGGGGTATTATGGACAGATGTTTCTCCTTTAAAAGGAATTAACTCATTGCAATAGCGGCTGTGTAAAGGAATTGCACGAGACTCCTCCCTGGACTGATGGTAAAAGAGGAGTGAGTGAAGGTTAATCTGTAGCACTGCCAGAGAATAAGAGGTCATTGCATTGAAACTTGATGGTGATGGACAATCACTCGTTATGTTCTGCACAGCCACAAAGAAGGTGATAAATTCCATGGCTTGTATCTTTATTTTTACTCGGGATGCATGATTCTGAACTTTTAAGTGCCTCTGTGGATAAAATCTTCAGTCAAATCCTGCCTTGATATCAGGGTCAATCCCTCTTACCTAAGCAGGTAAGTTAAACACTTTTGTTAATGTTAATACGTGATGGTGTCTGTGTGGAGAGTATTTCCTTCTCATAGAGGGTAGTAAATGTCAGGAATTCTCAGGTCGAGAAAGTTAGGGGAGCAATATCACTCCAAGTATTTAAAGAGGAGGTAGATGGATTTTTGACTTGTCAGAGAGCTGAGGGGTGTGAAGAATTGCGTATTAAAGAATAGTTAATGCCAACAGTAGGTCAGCCATGATAGCACACAATGGTGTGAGCATCCAAATTACTATTCCTGTTTTTAAGTTCTCATATTCTTTCTTTGGAAAGTTAATGGTTTTAGGTTTCCTGGAAATGTTGTTATTGAATGTTGAGGACATTGAGAGAAAAGAATTTTGTGAGCCATCTCTGGGAGAGGTATGGGCCCGATATTCACATGAATCTGGGTCTACAGCAAGTGGACCAACAAATGAAACACCACTTGCAGAGAGGAGACACTCTTTAAAGAGGTGGGAGACCACTTTCATACACAGCTTGGATTTCGCATCACATTTTCCAACCCACAGCAAACCACACAGCGTTGAGGGACTGAATGATATCCTGTAATACTGCGAACCAGGTATTTGGAGCACGTGGTCTCCATCTGCTCCTATACAAGTGGTTTTAAGGACTGAATGGAACATAGGAACAGAGAACTGAGGCACAGGAGTGGGTCATCGGACACTTTGTCATTGCTCGACAAGACAGTAAGATCATGGCTGATCTGAGTGTGGTCTGCAGAGCACTTTTCTGTCTGTTCACAATTTCCCTCCATTCACATGTCTGTCAAAT
>NW_025151140.1:0-1376 GCF_004010195.1 Chiloscyllium plagiosum | reverse complement strand
TATCTTCCATATCCTTTTCCACAGTAAATACTGGTACAAAATACTCGTTTAGTATCTTCTCCATTTTCTGTGGCTCCACACAAAGGCTGCCTTGCTGATCTTTGACGGGCCCTATTTTTTCCCTAGTTACCCTTTTGCCCTTAACGTATTTGCAAAAACCCTTTGGATTCTCCTTAATTCTATTTGCCAAAGTTATTTCATGCCCCCTTTTTGCCCTCCTGATTTCCCATTTAATTATACTCCTACTTCCTTTATACTCTTCTAAGGATTCATTCGATCTATCTATACCTTACCTATGTCTATACCTTACATATGCTTCCTTCTTTTTCTTAACCAAACCCTCAATTTCTTTAGTCATCCAGCATTCCCTATACTTACCAGCCTTTCCTTTCACCCTAACAGGAATATACTTTCTCTGGATTCTTGTTATCTCATTTCTGAAGACTTCCCATTTTCCAGCCGCTCCTTTACCTTCGAACATCTGTCCCCAATCAGCTTTTGAATGTTCTTGCCTAATACTTGGCCCATACCCTCTGAATCCTTCCTATTCATATACCCATCCAGATTCCTTTTAAATGCTGTAATTGTACCAGCCTCTACCATTTCCTCTGGCAGCTCATTCTTTACACGCACCACCCTCTGTGTGAAACAGTTGCCTCTTAGGTCCCTTTTAAAACTTACCCTTCTCACTTTCAACCTATACCCTCTAGTTTTGGACTCCCCCTACTCCAGGGAAAAAACCTATTTACCCTATCGATGCCCCTCATGGTTTCACAAATCTCTTTCATGTCACCCCTCAGCCTCACACACACCAGGGAAAAAGCTCCAGCCTATTCAACCTCTCCCTATAGCTCAAACCCTCCAACCCTGGCAACATCCTTGTCAATCTTTTCTGAACATTTTCAAGTTTCACATCCTTCCAATAGGAGGGACACCAGAACTGCATACAGTATTCCAAAAGTGGCCAAACCAATCTCCTGTACAGCTGCAACATGATCTCCCAACTCCAATACTCAATGCACTGACCAATAAAGGCAAGCATGCTATCTGTGTGGAGTTTGCACGTTCTCCCAGTGCGTGTGTGGGTCCTGTCTGGGTGCTCTGGTTTCCACCCACAGTCCAAAGATGTGCAGGTTATGTGGGTGGGTTGCTAAATTGTCTGGGGATGTGTAGGCTAGGTTGATTAGCCATGGGAAATGGAGGTTACAGGGAAAGGATGAGAGGCTGGGTCTGTGTGGGATGCTGTTTGTAGGGTAGGTGCAGACTCAATGGGCCGAACGGCCTCTTCCCATACAGTAGGGATTCAACAATTCTAATATCTGCTTTGATGGATTCTTCATCACCTGACTCTGAATTTGGTTACAGTGGTTATGAAT
>NW_025151139.1:0-1376 GCF_004010195.1 Chiloscyllium plagiosum | reverse complement strand
CTTCCTGACCTCTCTGCCCCCACCCCCACTCCGTCCTATCACGTTCACTTTGGCCTCCTTCCACCTATCGCATTTCCAACTCCCCTCCCCCAAGTCCCTCCTCCCTACCTTTTATCTTAGCCTGCTGGACACACTTTCCTCGTTCCTGAAGAAGGGCTCATGCCCGAAACGTCAATTCTCCTGTTCCTTGGATGCTGCCTGACCTGCTGCGCTTTTCCAGCAACACATTTTCAGCTCTGATCTTCCGCATCTGCAGTCCTCACTTTCTCCCCCATTATTGTAGATATTGGCAGGAATGATATTTTTAGGGAAAGATTAAAGCAATACAGAGTGAACTTAAGAGGTGAGGGAGAGAATTTATAAAAAAACCTTTAAAGCAATACTTCCTGATTTACACCCAATGCCAAACTCAGCTGGGTAGGATCAAAGGGTTAAAGGAGAAAAATAAACGGCTGAAGATTTACTGTGCTGTTGAGGGATTTAAATTTTGGGGAAATTGGAATTTATTTTAGAAAGAAATGACCTGTTCAGCTGGGAGATTTGCTCATTCTATGTAGGGAGACGTTATATTGATAGAGACGGCAAGGGGGATATTCCAAGTAGCAGTAGAAATGGTACGTTGGTTAGAGAGGTTTATGAATATAAGGAGAGCACGTCAATTAGAAAAGAAAAACGAGAGAGTCAGGAGGACATTGTAATTCTGAAGCACGAAATTGCATTCATTTCAATGTAAGGAAGGGTTGGACGTGAAGAATTTGTCAAATATGTTCAAGAAGACATACTTCATCAATATGCGGATGATTCTAACAGAGAAGAAGCAAATCCATGCCTTTTGTGCAAGAGGCAGGGCAAGAGACTGAAGTAAACGAGGGAATATTTTGTGTATTGCAATCATAACTCTATTAGTTTCATAATGGTTATGCAAAAGAATACATCTTTTTAAATTGGATGACCATAAATATTAATGGCATGGGACAAGGACTTATCAAGTTTGATTGGAGTAGACCGTTAGCAGGTAAAACGCTGTCTGATAAGTGGGAAGCGTTCAACAGTCTGACGACGGCAGTTCAGAGGCATTATGTTTCAGTTAGAGTGAAGGGTAAGGCTGGTAATATTCAGGAGCAATGGTCAAATACAGTTATTGAGCTTTTATTCAAGAAGCAAAGAAAACCTTACTTTAGACATGGACAACTTTATTCAATTTAATCTCTTAGTCAATGCAAAGAGTGTGGGACATTGCTTTCCTGATTTATCTCGAAATAAAGAAGAGATATAAGATAGCATGGGCAAATAAGTTTAAGGATAATTCAAAGACATTGCGCATCTACATGAACAGCAAAACAGTATAGCCTCTCAAAGATCATGAAGGATATCGA
>NW_025151138.1:0-1375 GCF_004010195.1 Chiloscyllium plagiosum | reverse complement strand
CCTCAATGTGCGTCTGCGTGTATCCCCCTCACTGTGTGTGTGTGTGCATGTCCTTCCCTCGCTGAGTGTCTGCGTTTATCTCCCTCACTGTGTGTGTGTGCATGTCTTTCCCTCGCTGTGAGAGTGCACGTCCCCCCTCACTGTGTGTGTGTGCGTGCATGTCCTTCCCTCTCTGTGTGTCTGCGGGTATCCCCCTCACTGTGTGAGTTTGTGAGCCTTTCCCTCGCTTTGTGAGTGTTTGACCTCCTCACTGTGTGTGTGTGTGCATGTCCTTCCCTCGCTGTGTGTCTCCGGGTAGACCCCTCACTGTGTGTGTGTGTGCATGTCCGTCCCTCGCTGTGTGTCTGCGTGTATCTCCCTCACTTTGTGTGTGCGTGTCCTTCCCTCGCTGTGTGTCTGCGTGTATCTCCCTCACTGTGTGAGTGTGTGTCCTTCCTTCGCTGTGTTTGTGTGTGTCCTTCCCTCTCTGTGTGTCTGCGTGTATTCCCCTCACTGTGTGTATGTGCGTGTCCTTCCCTCGCTGTGTGTCTGCGTGTATTCCCCTCACTGTGTGCATGTGCATGTCCTTCCCTCGCTGTGTGTCTGCATGCACCCCCCTCACTGTGTGTGTGTGGGTCCTTCCCTCGCTGTGTGTCTGCGTGTATCCCACTCTCTGTTTGTGTGTGTGCATGTACTTCTCCTTCACTGTGTGTGTGTGCGTGTCCTTCCCTCGCTGTGTGTCTGCGGGTATCTCCCTCACTGTGTATGTGTGCATGTCCTTCCCTCGCTGTGTGTCTGCGTGTATCCCCCTCACTTTGTGCGTGTGTGCATGTCCTTCCCTTGCTGTGTGTCTGCGTTTATCTCCCTCACTGCGTATGTATGTGCATGTCCTTCACTCGCTGAGTGTCTGCGTGTATCCCCCTCACTGTGTGGGGATACATGTCTTTCCCTCGCTGTGTGAGTGCGGGTCCCCCTCACTGTGTGTGTGTGCATGTCCCTCCCACGCTGTGTGTCTGCGTGTATCTCCCTCACTGTCTGAGTGTGTGTCCTTCCTTCGCTGTGTGTGTGTGTGGCCTTCCCTTTCTGTATGTCTGCGTGTATCCCACTCACTATGTGTGTGCATCTCCTTCCCTCGCTGTGTGTCTGTGTGTATCCCCCTCACTGAGTGTGTGTGTGTGTGTGTGTGCATGTCCTTCCCTCGCTGTGTGTCTGCGTGTACCCCCTCACTGTGTGTGCGCACATGTCCTTCCCTCGCTGTGTGAGTGCGGGTCCCACCTCACAGTGTGTGTGTGTGCATGTCCTTCCCTCGCTTTGTGTCTGCGTGTATTCCGCTCACTGTGTGTGTGTGTGCATGTCCTTCCCCCGCTGTGTGTCTGTATGTATCCCCCTCACTGTG
>NW_025151137.1:0-1375 GCF_004010195.1 Chiloscyllium plagiosum | reverse complement strand
AGCTTAGGTGGATTGACCATGATATATGCAGAGCGATAGGGTAGGCGGTGGCCTACCTGGGATGCTTGTTAGAGGGTCTTTGTGGACTCGATGGTTCAAATGGACCATCATGTTCGGCCATTAACTACAATGGGAAGGTCAGTGTTTTGAATGACTTACTCCTTTCCCGAAGTTCCTTGCAGCCTGTGTGAAAGCTCTCTTAATATTGTCACAAGCTCTCAGATGGTCGGAAGGAGGCCTCTGCAGGGTCGAATGTGTTTCACTTTCCCTTCTCTGATTTTGAGGACGGTGCCGGGTATTCTCCCAAGTTTTATTCTTTTAGGCCTTGGATCAGTTTAAGAAAATTGATTATCTTTTTCTGTCGTTTCAGAGACCAGTGAGTCTAGAGTCACTTTTAGGCCAAACCAGGAAATCACGGGAGATTCACTTTCTGACAGTGCATTGGCGAAGCAAATTAATGTTCACAATCGACGCTAGCATCAGGGTCACTACTTGTGAAAGCAGATCACGATATTTTATTGATTCTTTTTAACTTCACCTGCTGCCAGAGTGTTAGCCTGGTCTGGATTAGTAATCCAGTTATATTTCCACAACATCATCATCTTCACATGGGGATCTCTCAGAAACCACATTCAACGGCTAATTTTTGCGTAGATTGGCAACTCTGTCATAGGGTACCGACTAATTCGACTATTGTGATGGACTGAGGTAGCGGTAGTTGGTCAGATTTTAATTATTCTCTTCTTAAGGGACTGGACATAGTTGAGTAATTTCCTACCTTATAAGGGAGATGTCAGAATTGGAGCTGAATGGAAGAGCTTCCAGAGGGACATGGCTTGTTGTGGCGCACAGGTTTTCAGTCCAATTACAGGAATGGTGTTAGGGCCCATTGCCTTTGTCCTATGTATTGTTTGCAGCTGTTTCTTCATGCCACGTGCAATGAATCAAATTGGTTGAACACTGGCATCTGTGATTCTGTGGGCATCATGACGAGTGTTATTGGGATCATCGAATCAACAGTTTTGTTTGATGATGGTGAAGAGACCACTGCCTTGTCTTTTACACTGATGTACAAGGCTGTTCCTTTCTGTACGTTGGGGATATTTGTCGCTTCCAGTGAGATGTTGTGCCATTCATCACTACTTATGATTGAATATGGCAGGACTGTTGGTTTTGGGATAATTTCTCCCTCTCAACCAGATGTCTGCCCTGCTGTTTGGAATGTAATCAGTCAAATGCGGTAGCTTTAATGTGTTGTCACCGGGTTTAGTTACACATGGTTCTGACACTCGCCTGTTCACGTACACTCGTCACTGAACCACAGATCGGCTTGATTCTGAGGAAAGACTGAGGGATTATTTCGGGCAAAAAGTTG
>NW_025151136.1:0-1375 GCF_004010195.1 Chiloscyllium plagiosum | reverse complement strand
TCACTGACTGTGATTCAATTCCTGTCACTGATTCAGATTCAAATTGCTGTCACTGTCTGAGGGTCAATCCCTGTCACTGACAAAGATTCAATTCCTGTCACTGACTGAGATTCAATCCTTGTCTCTGACTGAGATTCAATCCCTTTCACTGACTGAGATTCAAAGCCTGTCACTGATTGAGATTCAATCGATGTCACTAACTGAGGTTCAATCTCTGTTACTGACTGAGATTCAATGCCTCACACTGACTGATTGTCAATCCTTGTCACTGACTGAGGGTTAATCACTGTCACTGACTGATATTCAATTCCTGTCACTGACTGAGATTCAATTGCTGTCACTGATTGAGATTCAATCCCTGTCACTGACTGAGTGTCAATCTCTGTCTCTTACTGAAGTTCAAACCCTGTCACTGACTGAGATTCAATCCCTGTCACTGACTGAGATTCAATCCTTTTCTCTGACTGAGATTCAATCCCTTTCACTGACTGAGTGTCAATCTCTGTCACTTACTGAAGTTCAAACCCTGTCACTGATTGAGATTCAATCCCTGTCACTGACGGAGATTCAATCCCTGTCACTGATTGATATTCAATTCCTGTCACTGATTGAAATTCAAATTGCTGTCACTGAATGAGATTCAATCCCTGTCACTGACTGAGATTCAAAGCCTGTCACTGATTGAGATTCAATCCCTGACATTAACTGAGTTTCAATCCCTGTCACTGACTGATTGTCAATCCCGGTCACTGTCTGAGGGTTAATCCCTGTCACTGACTGATATTCAAACCCTGTTACTGATTGAGATTCAATCCCTGTCACTTACTGAGATTCAATCACTGTCACTGACAGCGATTCAATCCCTGTCTCTGACTGAGATTGAATCCCTTTCACTGACTGAAGCTCAATCCCTGTCACTGACTGAGATTCAATCCCTGTCACTGACTGAGATTCAATCCCTGTCACCATCTGAGATTCAATACCTGTCACTGACTGAGATTCAATCCCTTTCTCTGACTGAGATTCAATCCCTTTCACTGACTGAGATTCAAAGCCTCTCACTGATTGAGATTCAATCACTGACATTAACTGAGTTTCAATCCCTGTCACTGACTGATTGTCAATCCCTGTCACTGTCTGAGGGTTAATCCCTGTCACTGACTGAGATTCAAACCCTGTTACTGATTGAGATTCAATCCCTGTCACTGACTGAGATTCAATCACTGTCACTGACTGAGGTTCAGTCCCTGTCACTGCCTGAAATTCGATCCCTGTCACTGACTGATATTCAATCCCTGTCACTGACTGAGATTAAATCCATTTCACTGATTGAGATTCAAACCCTGTCACTGATTGAGATTCAATCCCTGTCACG
>NW_025151135.1:0-1375 GCF_004010195.1 Chiloscyllium plagiosum | reverse complement strand
TCAGTGCTGAGCTCATGCTGCATATCTCAGATTTCCATCATTCAAGATGAGATTTTGAACCTGAACCCCGTCTATTTAATAAATCCCGGCCAGTCAGCAATGCCCACTTCCCAGCCATGAATTTTGAGGATGAACATCAAATCTCCTGTGTTCCCATCTCTCAGAAAATCTGCGGCACAGGTCTAACCAGTGTGTTGTGTCTGAATATGATTTTCTTCCTGAAGAAGAGAACAAGTAACAAAGAAAATGTACAGCCCAGGAACAGGCCCTTCGGCCCTCCAAGGCTGTGATCCAAATCCACTGTGTAAACGTATCACCCGATTCCGAAGGGTTCTGTATCCGTCTGCGCCCCACCTAAATGACCAAAGTAAATGTTGTTCGTGAAGCCGGCATCTGATCGATATCAGATTGGTGTTTGTGGGATCATGCTGTGCAGAAATGGGTTGCTGCTTTTCCTGGAATACAACAGTTGATGCCAGTAAAGCAATCCCTTTGTTTGGAAATGTGTATGAGACCATCGCTGAAGCTCCCCCCCTCCCTCTCTCTCTCTCTCTCCCTCTCTCCCTCTCTCCTCTCCCTCCCTGGTTCCATTGCTGTCCACCAAAAGAAATGGCTGTTAATTATAGCCTGAAGTGGCCCCTCCCAGTTGCCGGTCTGGTTCTGGGTGGATCGATTAAATATTGCCCAACATCTGGGCAAGATGCTAATTTCCTTGAATGCTCCTTCTGCCTTTCAGTAAATACATTGGGCAATCCTTAGGATCTAGTTTCAGTGAGATTTCAGCTCTTCCTTGTGGTGTGTTGCTCATCGTCTCAATAACAGGGCATTGAGTCACTTTGGGCTACTTCTGGCTGAAATATTTCAAAAGCACACACTGTCTCGTACGCTGGCTGAAGGAAAACACTCAGCAGGAATCCCTGTGCCTTGTTTGTGGCCGGTCCTCTCTTCCTCCACAATGGTCAAGCTGACCCCCTGCACACTGCTGCCGCTGTTGTTCCTGCCCTCTCTGGTTGGTGCCTGTAAGTGAACTGCCCTTTGACTGTGTCTCTCTCTCTCTCTCTCTCTATCACCATCCTTCACCCCCTCTGTTTCCTCTCCTGCGCTGTATCTGAGAGCTGCTGCCTCTCTCAACTCCTGCCCTTTCTCAACCAATTGCTTCCTCTCTGAGTTCCACCCTTCTGTGCTCTCTCTCCCCACTTTGTCACACTCTCTCTCTCCCTCCTTGCCTCTGTCCTGACTCTGTGAATTGTTCCTTCACCCTTTGTTGTTCCTCCTGCAGTGTCACGAGATCTGTCTGCGTTTCCATCCACTGCCTTTCTCTGCTGTCCCTTTCTCTGCTGTCCTCTCAAACCTCTTTCTCTCACTCTGTCTGACT
>NW_025151134.1:0-1375 GCF_004010195.1 Chiloscyllium plagiosum | reverse complement strand
TGGGAAAAGTATATAAAATTTACAAGGAAAGCAGTAAGAATGACCCAAGTGACAAATTGTCTTTCTGATTGGTGTCAGTTTTCCTGTTGGTTTCAATTCAACTTATGGACACCATCCTTCACTTCACGTCGTGTCACATTTGATTCGCACCTCAGTGGTCTTGAACGAGTTCATGGTCACTTCTGGCTCAAAGCAGATTTGCTGAATACATAGCCAGTGAGGTTTGGTGTATGTCATCTTAGATAGCCGGGGAGGTTAGGTGTATGTGATCGTCGATGCCTGGGGAGGTTAGGTGTACGTGATCGTAGATAGCCGGATAGGTTAGGTGTATGTGATCGTAGGTGCCTGAGGAGGTTAGGTGTATGTGATCGTCGATACCTGGGGAGGTTAGGTGTACGTGATCGTAGATAACCAGAGAGGTTAGGTGTATCTGATCGTAGGTGCCTGGGGAGGTTAGGTGTATGTGATCGTTGATGCCTGGAGAGGTTAGGTGTATGTAATCGTAGATAGCCGGAGAGATTAGGTGTATGTGATCGTAGGTGCCTGAGGAGGTTAGGTGTATGTGATCGTAGATAGCCAGGGAGGTTAGCTGTGTGTGATTGTAGGTGCCTGGGGAGGTTAGGTGTATGTGATCGTAGGTGCCTGGGGAGATTAGGTGTATGTGATCGTAGATAGCCAGGGAGGTTAGGTGTATGTGATCATAGGTGCCTGGGGGGATTAGGTGTGTGTGATCGTAGGTGCCTGGGGAGGTTAGGTGTATGTGATCGTAGGTGGCCGGGGAGATTAGGTGTGTGTGATCGTAGGTGCCTGGGGAGGTTAGGTGTATGTAATCGTAGGTGCCTGGGGGGATTAGGTGTATGTGATCGTAGGTGGCCGGGGAGATTAGGTGTATGTGAACATACATAGCCAGGGAGGTTAGGTGTGTGTGATCGTGGGTGTCTGGGGAGGTTAGGTGTATGTGATCATGGGTGCCTGGGGAGGTTAGGTGTATGTGATCGTAGGTGTCTGGGGAGGTTCGGTGTATGTGATCATAGATGCCTGGGGAGGTTAGGTGTATGTGATTGTAGGTACCTGGGGAGATTAGGTGTATGTGATCGTAGATAGCCAGGGAGGTTAGGTGTCTGTGATCGTAGGTGCCTGGGGAGGTTAGGTGTATGTGATCGTAGGTGACCGGGGAGGTTAGGTGTATCTGCTCGTAGGTGGCCGGGGTGGTTAGGTGTATCTGTTCAGTGCCTGGGGAGATTAGGTGTATGTGATCATAGATAGCCAGGGAGGTTAGATGTGTGTGATCGTAGGTGCCTGGGGAGGTTAGGTGTATGTGATCGTAGGTGGTTGGGGAGGTTAGGTGTATGTGATCGTAGGTGGCCGGGGAGGT
>NW_025151133.1:0-1375 GCF_004010195.1 Chiloscyllium plagiosum | reverse complement strand
TTATACTTTAAGAAATAAAGTTCTTAATTTTTATTTTAAATAGTTCTTGGCCTCTTGGATTTTCACAGATTACTGCACAGGATAAATCTTGTTTGTGTTGGTGCTTTAAATGAAGCAGGAGGGTTTACCCTGTGTCATAACAGTTATGACATGGGCAAACCCTCCTGCTTAATTTGAACCAGTAAAACAGAAAAGATTTATCCTGGATGTAGGTTTGCATGCTGAGCTGGAAGCTTCATTTTCAGATGGTTCATCACTATACTAGGTAGCATCATCAGTGAGCCTCTGGATGAAGCACTGGTGGCATGGCCCGCTATCTATTTGTGTGTTTGGGTTTCCTTGGGTTGGTGATGTCATTTCCTGTGGTGATGTCATTTTCTGTTCATTTTCCTGTTGAAAAAAACTTCAGAAATCTGAAGGAACAACTAAGACTGCCTTTTAAAGAATGAAACCAGATGGATCCAACACACCATGCTTCTATGGATTACCCAAAATTCACAAACCAGGAGCCCCCCTCAGACCCATACTCTCGCTACCTGGAACACCAACTTACAAATTGGCCAAGGAGATAAACCAAAGACTAAAACACTTAGTAGAAGACTCACGACACTCCATCCATTCTACTCAAGAACTCCTGAAGACCATCAAAGACATCAAGATAGAACAGGATGAAATAATGGTCTCCTTTGACTTAACAGCCCTATTCACATCCACCAGCATAAACCTGGCTAAGGAAACACTGACTACACAATTAGAACAACCAAAGACACATATACCAAACACCATCAACCTCATCAGCAAGGACAGTATCGTCAAGTTAGTGGACCTATGCCTTACCACCCACTTCATCTTCAAAAACAAAACTTCCAGATAAACCAACAGAACACCCATGTGATCTCCATTATCAGTGTTCTTAGCAGAGGCAGTAATGCGGAGACTCGAACAAACAGCTCTGCCAACCATCCAACCCAAACTTTGGGTCCGCTATATGGATGACACATTTGCCATCACTAACTGAAACAAATTAGAGGAAACCTTCAAGACCATCAACAATAAAACCGGCATAAAATTCACTAAAGAAGAGGATAACAACAACGAACTACCATTCCTAGATGTGGCAGTAAAGTGAACAGCCAATGTGGAACTTCAAAGCAGTGATTGCAGGAACACAGCACTTACTAACCAAATACTGAACTGCAGAAGCAATCATTCCCACATCCACAAATGAAGCTGCATTAGAACATTATTTCAATGAGCCACCACACACTGCGGCATAGAGGAACTACAAAGAGCAGAGGAAAATCACCTATACAGTATATTCAAAAAGAACAGGTACCCAATGAACACAGGAGAAAGTGAGGTCTGCAGATGCTGG
>NW_025151132.1:0-1375 GCF_004010195.1 Chiloscyllium plagiosum | reverse complement strand
GTATACCCTTGAGTTCAGAAGACTGAGAGGGGACCTGATTGAGTCGTATAAGATTATGAAAGGATTGGACATTCTGGCAGCAGGAAACATGTTTCTGCTGGTGGGTGAGTGCCGAACCAGAGGACATTGCTTAAAAATACGGGGTAGACCATTTAGGACAGAGATGAGGAGAAACGTCTTCACCCAGAGAGTGGTGGCTGTGTGGAATGCTCTGCCCCAGAGGGCAGTGGGGACCCAGTCTCTGAATTCATTTAAGAAAGAGTTGGATAGCGCTCTCAAAGATACTGGAATCAAGCGTTATGGAGATAAGGCAGGAACAGGATCCTGATTAGGAATGATCAGCCATGATCATGTTGAATGGCGTTGCAGGCTCGAGGGGCTGAATTGCCTACTCCTGCACCTATTGTCTATTGTCTATTGGCCCACCAATAGTATCAGGAACTCTACCCATCCCCCAGCAAATCTCAGGAACAAGAACAGTATCTCTTTGGTGTCCTGCCGGTTTTGATGCAGTGCACCAGGTTAGTACACATTTCATCTTCCCAATCACAGACTCAGTGATCCAGAATCCGAAAGACCTTTTATCTTACATCAGCTCTTCAGGCATTCATTCATCTAATTCATTTGATTATTCCTATAGCCATTGCTAAGTTTCGAATTGCGTAATCTGGAGCGTACAACAATGAGGCCCCGTTATTCAATCTAGTTTAAAATTTCTTATCACAGTACATCATCCTCTTTGTATCTATGTCTTGATATCTTTATGAAACAAAATATCTGACTGTTTGTGCTGCCCAATCTGGATGCTCTCGAGCTGTTCGTTGACATCCTTGACCATGGCCCCATTACAATAACATATCACATTTTTGTCACGTTCACAGATACAAAACAAAACAACAGAATGTACTGCTCACTATTGTGGCCCTTCCTCTATTAGTCTTTATCAATTCCTCCAGTACAAATTCGCGCTGGTCGAACTCCGAGAGGAATTCTCATCTTGCTCATTTCGATGACAGCAAAACTTTATTGATTGTCATACGCCATAGAGCTTTCCAGGCTACCCCTTATTCTGACTGATGATGAACTTCCCTTCTCTGAACACACTTTCATAATTCGCTGTGTGATAATTGAGAAAGAAAATAACGTGCTATTCAGGGATTTGCCTCCACCCATCACTTTAGCGGTAGCGCAAACGTTGAAAACGCGGGGAAATCTCGAAGATTTGTTCATCTGGAATTCCAAGCACATTCAAGACGTCTCATTCTATACAGATCATGCAACGAACAGTCTTGACCTTGCCTATCACAGACAATATAAGCTTCCCATAAATGTAAAAGAAGTTCGGAAAAATGTTGAGCATTTAAAAGAAAACATA
>NW_025151131.1:0-1375 GCF_004010195.1 Chiloscyllium plagiosum | reverse complement strand
TGTGCATCTCTCTCACTTCACAATCCTCTTAGAACTTTACAGTTATGTCTTTTCTGACAGATATCCTCCCCCCACCCCCAATTCTTCTAAACGTTTACTGGGAATCCTGGGCAGTGGGAAGCGTGCAGTGTTCCTCTGTTTTCCGTGAGACTCTGTGGGATGACTGGGAGGAGCTTGCTGCCCATTGGTCAGAATGGAGACAACTTGCCCATCGAGCTGCATGAGCCTTTCACTCCCCATGTCTTATTGAAGAGGCACAGCGTCAACACGGAAGGAAATCCTGCTCTCCGTATCTCACTGACTCTTGGATCATTCTGTCCCATCTATGAAAGATCTGCCCTGTTCAGTCACATGAAATCCCAAGGTGGAAACTCATAGAAACCCACATAGATTTCCCCCTGAACTAACTGCTGACCTCCACAAGGGATAATGTATACAGTCATCCTGGCCCAGGAGGAGGGGATGGTGTGAGTTTCTAACCTGAACTGACAGTGATGGATTTTATAAACTTGTATTAGAGGATACTACAGGTGGGCATTCAGATGGTAATCTCAGTAACTGCAACGCCAAACTCTGACAGAATTACTCAATTCATCAGGACCTGGATATTCACATTGTGCGTGAGCATTGTGTTCCAGCTCAATCCCATTTACTGCATAAAAGTTCTCCTTTAAATCATTCCATTCTCACAATAGTTCTCCCCACACCTTCAATGTGTCCTGTAGTTTTTGTATAATGAGCTGATGGGTGTAAGGTTTATTATTATAACGGGTAACTTTTGTAAACCCCTCTGTCACAGCTCCCCTCAATTTCCTTTGCTACAAGGAGAACAATCTCAGTTTCTCCAAACCCCTGATTCCCCAATGTCTGTTTGCTCTCTATAAGGTACACATCGGGGTTGTGTTGGAACAGTGTCCACTTGCCTGCATTAGTGCAGCTCCCAGCAATATTAAAGAACATGAACATCCTCCAGGACAAAGTACTGTGCCTGAGTGGTGTCCCATCCACCACCTTCAGCATTCCCTCTCTCCACCCCCGAGATACAGTGACATCACTGTGTAAGAGGCAAAGTCAGTATTGTCCTAGCAGACCATAGGGCTGCTCTCTCATTAGGGAGAGATGTCTGGTCATGGTTTAACCTGAAGGTTACCCCTGCCCAGGCAAGGGGAGAGGTTGAGAAGGAGAGCCCATCTATTGTAGATCGATATTATCTACCAAATGTATCAGCAACAATTACATCATACCAATGACTAATGTAAAAGAATATCCAAAACATGCTACTACAATCCCCCATTCCTTGAACCATCCTGGTAAATACCCCCGGTGCCCCCTCTCAGGGACACTGCCAACCTTCCCAATGTGTGGGCGATCTCTG
>NW_025151130.1:0-1375 GCF_004010195.1 Chiloscyllium plagiosum | reverse complement strand
TGGGAGTCAGAGTGCATGCTGAGCGTTGGAGACAGAGTGCACATTGAGGGTGGAGGTCTGATTGCACGCTGAGGCCGGGAGTCAGAGTGCACGCTGAGGGTGGGGGTCATAGCGCACGCTGATGGTGGGGGGCCGAGTGCAGGCTGAGGGTGGGAGTCGGAGTGCACACTGAGGGTGGGAGTCAGAGTGCACACTGTGTGTGGGAGTCAGAGTGCACACTGAGGGTGTAAGTCATAGTGCACACTGAGGCTGAGAGTCCGAGCACACGCTGAGGGTGTGAGTCAGAGTGCACGTCTAGGATGGGGGTCCGAGTGCACGCTGAGGGTGGGAGTTCGAGTACACGCTGAGGGTGGGAGTCCGAGTGCACGCTGAGGGTGTGGGTCCGAGTGCACGCTGAGGGTGGGAGTCCGAGTGCACGCTGAGGGTGGGAGTCCGAGCCCACGCTGAGGGTGGGAGTCAGATTGCGCGCTGAGGGTGTGGGTCCGAGTGCACGCTGAGGGTGGGAGTCCGAGTGCACGCTGAGGGTGTGGATCCGAGCCCACGCTGAGGGTGGGAGTCAGAGTGCAAGCTGAGCGTGGGAGTCCTTTGCACATTGAGGGTGGATATCCAAGTGCACGCTGAGGCCGGGAGTCAGAGTGCAGGCTGAGGGTGGGAGTCAGAATGCACACTGAGGCTGGGAGTTAGAGTGCACGCTGAGGGTGGGGGTCTGAGTGCAGACTGAGGCCGGGAGTCAGAATGCACCTGAGGCAGGGAGTTAGAGTGCACGCTGAGGGTGGGAGTCCGAGTGCAGGCTGAGGGTGGGAGTCAGAGTGCATACTGAGGCTGAGAGTCCGAGTGCAGCTGCGGATGAAGGTCCAAGTGCACGCTGAGGGTGGGAGTCGGAATGCGCAAAGAGGGTGGGAGTCAGAGTGCATGCTGAGGGTGGGAGTCAGAGTGCATGCTGAGGGTGGGAGTCAGAGTGCATGCTGAGGGTGAGAGTCCAAGTGCAAGCTGAGGTTGGGAATCCGAGTGCACGCCGAGGTTGGGAGTCAGAGTGCACAAAGAGGGTGGGGGTCAGAGTGCACGCTGAGGATGGGTGTCAGAGTGCACGCTGAGGGTGGGAGTTCGAGTGCAGACTGAGGGTGGGAGTCCGAGTGCACGCTGAGGCTGGGAGTCAGAGTGCACGCTGAGGGTGGGAGTCCGAGTGCACACTGAGGATGGGAGTCCGAGTGCATGCTGAGGCCGTGAGTCAGATTGCAGGCAGAGGGTTCGAGTCAGAGTGCACATTGAGGGCGGGAGTCCGAGTGCACGCTGTGTCTCGGAGTCAGAGTGCACGCTGAGGCTGGGAGTTAGAGTGCACGCCGAGGGTGGGAGTCAGAGTACACGCTGAGGGTGG
>NW_025151129.1:0-1375 GCF_004010195.1 Chiloscyllium plagiosum | reverse complement strand
AGGTATGCAAGTATATGCAAGGGAGATCAATGATACAGTGGTATTATCGCTGGGCTCTTAACCCAGAGATCCAGGTAATATTCTGGGGACATGAATTCAAATCCTACCATGGCAGATGGTGGAATTTGAATTCAATATGTATCTGGAATCAAGGGTTTATGATGACCAGGAATCCATTGTCAATTGTTGGAAAAACTCATCTGGTTCACTGATGTCCTTGAGTGAAGGATACTGCTGTCCTTACCTGGTGTGACCTGCATGTGACTCCAGACTCAAGACAACGCTGCTGACTCTTAACTCCCCTCTCGCATGGGCAATAAATGCTGGTAATCCAGCGACGCCCTCATCCTGTGAATGAGTAACATATAATCGTGGAGCTGCAGTAATAATAGATGGTCTCAAATTGCACTGAAACTGCAGTGACTACTAATACTGTGAAGAAAAAACTTCCGTAAGTGTGTATTGGATCGGTTGAACAGTACGTTGTGAACCAAACTGGAGAGCAGGTTATTTCAGATTTGGTGTTGTGTTGTCAGGAGGACTAACTAATAACCTTGCGCTGAAGCAGCTTTTGAGGAATAGTGACATCAATATGTTACATTTTTACACGGTGTCTGATACAATATCGAATATTTGAACATTCTGGTCAAACATCATGGAAGCCCAGAGGCTAGAGGGTCAAGTACGCTCCAATGAATTGGGGAAGTATAATATAACATTCAATGGGAGAAGCAATGATTGTGAGAGTCATAGAGTCCGACAGCACGGAGAAAGGCCCTTCAGCCCAAACTGTGCCATTCCAAACATAATGTCCATGCACCCCATTTCCCTGCCCTTGCCCTATGTCCTTCTTTTTCTTTCCTATCCGTGTATTTCTCCAAATGCATTTTAAATTTTGTGAATTTAACCACTTCTGCTGGCATCTCATTCCATGTGTATACCACTCTGTGTGTAAAAGAAGTTGCCCCTCAGGTCCCCTATAACTCTTTCCCCTCGGATCTTAAATTGATGCCCTCTCGTCGGTGGGTTGCTCAATCCTGTGGAAAAAAAGACTGAGTGCATTCACTCTATCCATGCTTCCCATGATCTTATACACTGCTATCAGATCCCCCTTAGTCTCATACACTCTAAAGTAAAAACTATCTTGCCCAATCCCTCACTGTATCTCAGACCATTGAGTCCGGGCAACATCCTTCTATATTTGTTCTGCACTATTTCCAGTTTAATAACATCCTTCCTATCGCAAAGTGAACAACACTGAACATAACACTACCGGTATTGCCTCACCAGCATCCTGTATAACTGCAACATAACTCCCTAATTTCGATACTCATTACTCTGCCTGATGAAGGCCAGCGTGCCAAATGCCATTTTT
>NW_025151128.1:0-1375 GCF_004010195.1 Chiloscyllium plagiosum | reverse complement strand
GAATCACACAGTAGAAAAACAGACCAGACTCCCAAATCTAATCTAGTAACACTTGTCAACAGTTGGCCCATACCCCTCTAAACCCTTTCTACTCATATAGCCATCCAGGTATTGTGATTGTACCAGCCCCATCACTTTTCCTGGCTGCTTATTCCATACATGCACCACCCTCTGTAAGAAAATGTTGCCCCTTAGGTCCCTTTTAAATCTTTCCCCTGTCACCCCAAATCTATGCTCTCTACTTCTGGTCTCCTTCACACCGGGGAAAAGATACCATCTATTTACGCTATCCATGACCATCGTGATTTTATAAACCTCTATAAGGTCACTTCTCCAGAGAAAAGTGCGCCAGTCTATTCCTTCTCTCCCCATACCTCAAACTCTCCAATCCAGGCAAGATAATTGTAAATCTTTTCCCAACCGTTTCAGAAGTTCCATCCAATAGGAGGAAGATCAAAATTGTACCGGAATACTCCAAAAAAGGCCAAACAAATGTCCTGTGCAGCCACAGCATGACCTCACAATCCTAAACTCGATTCTCTGACCAAAAAAGGAAAGTATGGTGAGTGTGGAAAATGGTGAGTTGTTGAAGGAGCGGGCTTTGGGAAGCTCGGGGTATTTTTTAATTATTGTCAGACCATAGGCATTCCACAATGTGAACGCGCAGTCTGTATTTTTCTCCCATGTGTGGAGGAGATCACATTGTTTACCATGAATACAGTTGAGTGAAGTGCGGGTAGATTACTGGTTCATCCAGAAGCTGTGTCTGAACCTTTGGATATTGTGGAGGGAAGTGATAAGTGAGCAAAAGTTCCGTTTTCCGCAGCTCGCAAGATCTGGCAAGAGTTTGGTTTTACTTCCTGCATTCTGCTGTGGTCAAACAGAGGAACTGTACTCAATCACTGGACGGGGACAGTTTGTGGTTGGGGTGAGTCAGCAGTTTTCTTATTTTCAAAAACAAGACCTATATTATGCTGCCTTGGAATTACAAACACTATTTTTTTTCCTTTCTTTCCAGCTCTCTCCATCTATCTTTATATGTTCACAATGATCATTTCTTAAGTTAGACTCCAAAGCACATGCACATTACAATAAATGAAGAAGTTGCAAATGCTTCTTTTCCAGGCCAGGATTTATATAAAATCGTGTTGAAGCTGTCATTTAAAGAAACACAGATTTGCCACGTAAATTACTGGACATTCTTACTTAAATGAAATAGAACTCAGTCATTGCTAATTTTCAGTCCGTCCCTCAGACAAAGGACAGCTAGGGTCTAATCTGACACATTACATTATAATAGCTACTGCGTTCATTCAATGAAGAAGTCTTCAAGACACTATGACTATGCAGTTCCATAATTCTGTTCACACAACAT
>NW_025151127.1:0-1375 GCF_004010195.1 Chiloscyllium plagiosum | reverse complement strand
GAATAGTGAATTCAGTACACAGCAGTGTGGGGGAAATAGTGAATTCAGTACACAGCAGTGTGTAAGTGAATTGGTGAATTCATTACACAGCAAAGTGTCAGTGAATTGGTGAATTCAGTATAGAGCAGTGTGTGTGAAATGGTGAGTTCAGTATACAGCAGTGTTTGAGTGAAATTGTGAATTCAGTATACAGCAGTGTGTGAGTAAAATTGTGAATTCAGTATACAGCAGTGTGTGAGTGAAATGGTGAATTCAGTATACAGAAGTGTGTGGGTGAAATGGAGAATTCAGTTTATAGCAGTGTGTAAGTCAAATAGGGAATTCAGTGTACAGCAATGTGTGAGTGAAATGGTGAATTCAGCATACAGCAGCGTGAGCGTGAAGTGGTAAATTCAGTATACAGCAGTGTGGGGAGAATAGTGAATTCAGTACACAGCAGTGTGTGTGAAATGGTGAATTCAGTATACAGCAGTTTGTAAGTGAAATGGTGAATTCAGTACACATCAGTGTGTGCGTGAAATGGTGAATTCAGTATACAGCAGTGTGTGTGAAATGGTGAATTCAGTTTATAGCAGTGTGTGTGTGAAATGGTGAATTCAGTATACAGCAGTGTGTGGGTGAAATTGTGAAATCTGTACACAGCAGTGTTTAAGTGGAATGGTGAATTCAGTGCACAGCAAGGTGTGATTGAAATGGCGAATTCATTAGACAGCAGGATGTGAGTGAAATGGAGAATTCAGTTTACAGCAGTATGTGGGTGAAATGGTGAATTCAGCATACAGCAGCATGTGTGTGAAATGGTGAATTCAGTATACAACAGTGTGTGAGTGAAATGGTGAATTCTGAATACAGCAGTGTGTGTGTGAAATGGTGAATTCAGTACACAGCAGTGTGTGGGTGAAATTGTGAAATCTGTACACAGCAGTGTTTAAGTGGAATGGTGAATTTAGTGCACAGCAAGGTGTGATTGAAATGGTGAATTCATTAGTCAGCAGGATGTGAGTGAAATGGAGAATTCAGTTTATAACAGTGTGTAAGTCAAATAGGGAATTCAGTGTACAGCAATGTGTGAGTGAAATGGTGAATTCAGTATACAGCAGCGTGAGCGTGAAATGGTGAATTCAGTGTACAGCAGTGTGGGGGGAATAGTGAATTCAGTACACAGCAGTGTGGGGGGAATAGTGAATTCAGTACACAGCAGTGTGTAAGTGAATTGGTGAATTCAGTATAGAGTAGTGTGTGTGAAATGGTGAATTCAGTATACAGCAGTTTGTAAGTGAAATGGTGAATTCAGTACACATCAGTGTGTAAGTGAAATGGTGAATTCAGTATACAGCAGTGCGTGTGTGAAATGGTGAATTCAGTATACAACAGT
>NW_025151126.1:0-1375 GCF_004010195.1 Chiloscyllium plagiosum | reverse complement strand
TCTCATTTTGTACTCGGCAGGATTCACTCCTGCGTGGGGAAACCGCAATGGATTTCAAGTCCATCGCATGAACCACTCGGCCCACGAATACAGAACCACACTGACAACTTCACTTCCCAGGTCTGTCTGCCTGTGGAGCTGAGAAAGAATGAATCATCGCAGAGTTTGTTTGAATCCAATCATTTCACAGTGATTCGAAAGGAATAAATATCTGCACATGGGCCTGTGGAGCTGCGAAAGAGTGAATCATCGCAGAGTTTGTTTGAATCCAATCACACTTCACAGATTGGAAAGGGTTAAATATCTGCACATGGCGAGTCGAGGTGTTTTATCCCAAAAGGTGAAATGAACTTTCCATGAAAAACAAAACGAGAAATTGCAGGAGGAACTCAGCAGGTCAGGCAACATCTGTGGAAAGAGAATCAGAGACAACATTTCAGAATTCTGTTTTCTCCGACAGGTACTGTCAAATCTGCCGAGTTTCTCTTTTAAACTCGGCTTCTCCACATCCGCAGTCCCTTTCGTTAGACATTAATTCAATTCAGAAACCCCTTTGTGGAGGGGATTTCCGTTTGGGGAACACTTTCCTGACCCCATTAAAAGCGTTCAGCTTCGAAGCCGAGTAAGAACAGCGAACACAGCGCCCCTGGGTGGGCTCGAACCACCAACCTTCTGGTGAACAGCCGAACGCGCTGACCAATTGCGCCACAGAGACAGGCGTTGAGGTCGGGGGGCGGGGATGCACCATCCTTAGGGGAGGCTATTAGTGAATTCATAATTCAGCCTCCCCGCCTAGAATTACAATTGTTGTCTTCAGCGCAGTCTTGCGAGGAATCCCGGCTTTCTTAACTTGACTTGTGCAAAAATGCCCGATTAAACTTCTCAAAAAGAACCTTCATTAAACGAGACTGGGCTCACTGGAGTACGAATGGGACAGCAAGTGAAATGATTGGAGATAGCATTTAACAGGTTGACGTGTTTACTTCCCAAATTTTCTTATCCCTATGCCAATTGGCACGTGGCTTGGGCAGTAATGTTATTACACACACTGGAGCAGTGGGATTTGAACCTGAGCCTCAGGGCTCTATGGGAGACAACAGCTTCACCACACAAAAAAAAAACTCTAGGAGATAGGTCCTCTTCTGTTGAATGAGAGGAAACAGCTTCCTCCTCAACATGATACACGACCACTGTACCCTCCGTGCCCATTACAATAACTTGAGCCGCCTCCTGTTGAATGAATGAGTGGGAACCCCTCTCCGAGCTCCAAGAAGCGGGGGGCCCGGCTGGAGGCTGGATTTGCTCAAGGTTTGTATCTATTAACTTATTTAAATGGTTCCTACTGTATGGGAGTATGGTTTCCATTAAAACCGGA
>NW_025151125.1:0-1375 GCF_004010195.1 Chiloscyllium plagiosum | reverse complement strand
TTATTTTAAATAGCAGTCTGCAATAATCATGTTATTTCTTCTAAATAAGGCTGAAACAAAGGTGTATTTCAGTGGCAAGCCAGATGCACTTGTCTGTAATATGGCACATTGGGGTGGTAGGGTACATAATACTACCTTCTAGGATGCAACTTTGGGTGTTATGTATCTGACAGGATGTTTTTGGATGCATTTAATCAAAATAAAGTGTTACTGCTGTTCTGTTGTGATGCTGTAGTACTGTTACTTTCAGGGATTGATTATATTTTAAATGAAACATTGGATTTTAGAAGTGACAAAATTGACCATGGATGTCTATCATGATGTGCTAATGTTACATTATCAATGACACATTGTTATTGTTGTCCACAGCCATAGACTGTTGCCTGTATTAAATACTGTCAACCTTGAATAATATGTTTTAAGAAAACAAAGTAGCTCTATTAATTTCAGCTTAAATGGTGTGAGTGCGTGCATGACTTAATCTTTGATTTGGATTGATATCTGATTTGATGTTGAAAGTTCAATATTATTAAATGGAATTCTATTATCTTAGTCTTTGGATGAATTTTTGATCTATTTCTGGGTTACAGAAGAACATGCATAGGACCAGCTATAGATCATTCAGCTCCTTGAATCCAGTGCATTTTGTAATTGAGATTATGGCTAATCTTCTACTTGAACACCATGTTCTTGCTCTATTCCCATATTCATTGATTTTTTTTTAAATGGAGAATCTTATCAATCTCAGTTTGAATATACTCCCTGACTAAACCACTGGGCTGCAGTATTCCAAGAATTCACCACCCTGTGAGTGAAGAAATTTTTTCTCCGTTCTAAATGGTCTGCCCCTTACTTTGAGACCACATCTCCTAGTTTTTGACTCCACAGCCAAGAGAAATCTCCCTACATCTAACATCTATGTACACTGTCAAGCCTTTTAAAAATGTTGTATTTGAATGTGATCCCATTTCTTTCTTATAGATGCTAGCAATTATAGCCTCAGTCTATTTCAACTTTCCTTAAAAGACAATCTCTCCATTCATAGAGTCATAGAGATATACAGCATTGAAACAGACCTTTCAGTCCATCCCGTCCAGGCCGGGTGCTGGCAGGTGGGACTAGATTGGGTTGGGATGTCTGGTCGGCATGACTGAGTTAGACCGAAGGGTCTGTTTCCGTGCTATACATCTCTATGACTCTATGACTTGTCTGCTTCATTGCTTGCTCTACCTGTAACTTATGACTCATGAACTAAGACACGTAAGTCCCTTTGAAATTCAACACTTTGCCACCTTGCCATTTAAGAAATACGCTGAATTTCAGTTTTTCCTACAAATGGGAAAAGTTCATGTCTTTCTACATTGTAATCTACCAA
>NW_025151124.1:0-1375 GCF_004010195.1 Chiloscyllium plagiosum | reverse complement strand
TCAGATACAGGTGGTTGTTCCTTCGACACTGCATCAGATACGGGTGCAAGATCCTTAGATACTGCGTCAGATACGGGCGCATGTTCCTCCGACACTGCATCAGATACAGGTGGTTGTTCCTTCGACACTGCGTCAGAAACGGGCGCAAGATCCTTAGATACGGCGTCAGATACAGGCGTATGTTCCTTCCACACTGCGTCATATACGGGTGTATGTTCCGCAAACACTGCATCAAATAAGGGGATATGTTCCTCAAACACTGCATCAGATACAGGCGCATGTGCCTTAGACACTGCATCAGATACAGGCGCATGTGCCTTAGACACTGCATCAGATACAGGCGCATGTTGCTTAGACACTGTGTCAGATACGGGCGCATGTTCCTCCGACACTGCGTCAGATACTGCATATGTTCCTCATACACTGCATCAGATACGGGCGCATGCTCCTCAAACACTGCATCAGATACAGGCACATGTTCCTCAAACACTGCGTCAGATACGGACACATGTCCCTCAAACACTGCGTCAGATACGGGCGCATGTCCCTCAAACACTGCGTCAGATACGGGCGCATGTTCCTCAAACACTGCGTCAGATACGGGCGCTTGTTCCTCCGACACTGCATCAGATACGGGTGCATGTTCCTCAGACACTGAGTCAGATACCAGCGTATGTTCCTCCAACACTGGATCAGATATGGGCGCATGTTCCTCAAACACTGCGTCAGATACGGGCGCATGTTCCTCCGACACTGCGTCAGATATGGGCGCATGTTCCTCCAACACTGCGTCAGATACTGCATATGTTCCTCATTACACTGCATCAGATATGGGCGCATGTTCCTTCGATACTGCGTTACATACGGTCATATGTTTCTTAGATACTGCGTCAAACACAGGCGCATGTTCCTCATACCCTGCATCAGATAAGGGCGCATGTTCGTTAGACGCTGCATCAGATACAGGCGCATGTTCCTTAGACACTGCGTCACATACATGCGCATGTATGTTAGACACTGCGTCAGGTACAGGCGCATGTTCCTTCAACACTGCGTCAGGTACAGGCGCATGTTCCTTTGACACTGCGTCAGATACGCGTGCAAGATCCTTAGATACTGCGTCAGATACGGGCGCATGTTCCTCCGACGCTGCATCAGATACGGGTGTATGTTCCTTAGACACTGCATCAGATACAGGTGTATGTTCCTCCGACACTGTGTCAGACACAGGCGCATGTTCCTTAGACACTGCATCAGATACGGGTGCATGTTCCTTAGACACCGCGTCAGATACGGGTGTATGTTCCTTAGACACTTCATCAGATAAGGGTGTATGTTGCTTAGACACTGCGTCAGATACAGGTGTATGTTCCTT
>NW_025151123.1:0-1375 GCF_004010195.1 Chiloscyllium plagiosum | reverse complement strand
CATGTCCAATAACATGGCCCAGGAAGGTGACTTGGGCTTTGGCAAGGTTTTAACAAGGTTTATCACCAAGCCTGTCTTTCAAACTCAGTGGAAAAAATCCAATAAATGTTGTAAATGTCCCTTCCCTGAGTGAATAAAAATAACCAGGTCATCGATGTACATCACACAGCTCGGCATCTGGCAATGACCTTATTGGGTAGTCTCTGAAATGTGGCTGGCACATTTTTCATACCAAACGGCATGATTTTAAACTTGTACAGTCCATTTGGCATTATGAAAGCCAAAATTGCCTTTGCTCTTTTTGACAAAGGTATCTGCCAGTAGCCTCTGAGCAAGTCCAACTTCGAACTGTAAGTTGCTTGTCCCACCTTTTTAACTCAGTCTTCCAACCGCAAATTCAGGTGTGCATCAATCCTTGTTACTGCATTGACATTGCAATAGTCCACACATAACCACTGGCTACCAACTGGTTTTGGCACCATTAGTATGGGTGAGATCCAGCCACGGTAACTCACTTCAATTATGTCATCTCAGAGCAGGCGCTCTATCTTCTTCTGAACCTGTGCCAACTTTAAAGCATTCTGCCTATAAGGATGTCGCTTAATCAGAACAGCATCTCCTATATCTACATCATGCACAATTAGTTTAGTACTTCACAGTTTATTTCTGCATATCTCCCCATGTGATAATGTTATGAAAGTGTAAGGAGGACTATACCTTTAAGAGAGTTGAAGGTCTTAACAAGCACACAGAGTGCTGGAGAATTCACAATGTAACATTTGGTCCAGCAGCTAGCAGTACCTGGGTTGGTACGAGGCAAAAAATCAAATTCAAAATCGGCCAATCAGTTTACATTATGCCCCGAGATACTAAACTTCAATCAAGCTTTGGGATAGTTCTTTGCCTCTCAAATTTTAACAGATTACAGCACAATTTAAATCATTTCTGTGTTACAGGTTAAAATTAGTGAGCCTCTCAAATTTTAACAGATTACAGCACAATTTAAATCATTTCTGTGTTACAGGTTAAAATTGGGGGGGGGGGGGGGGGGGGTTTACCCCACGTCATAGCAATAGTAATAACACTTTCAGGTCATTTCAATTTTTCTCAGGAAAGTAACTCAATAATTTATCCCAAATTTTACAACTTCCTCATTGTCTAATTTAATTTGAGGAATATCCAATTCGTAATCCTCTGAATTTGATTCTTCCCTCTGTATTGTAATCATCAATATCTTCCCCTCTTGCTTTCCTTCCCCCTCAAAATACCTTTTGAGCATATTCATAGAGCACACTCTGTGAGATTTCTTCCTGTCTGAAGTTCCTATCAAGTTGTTCACCTTACTCAATTTCTTTTCAATTTGATAAGGTCCACT
>NW_025151122.1:0-1375 GCF_004010195.1 Chiloscyllium plagiosum | reverse complement strand
CCAGCTCTTTACCATAGCCAGCTCTATCAATCATCATCCAGCTCTTCACCACAACCAGCTCCATCAATCATCATCCAGCACTTCACCACAGCCAGTTCCATCAATTGTCATCCAGCACTTCACAATAGCCAGCCCCATCAATAATCATCCAGCTCTTCACCATAGCCAGCTCCATCAATCATCATCCAGCTCTTCACCACAGCCAGCTTCATCAATCGTCATCCAGCACTTCACAATAGCCAGCTCCATCAATCCTCATCCAGCTCTTCGCCACAGCCAGCTCCATCAATCCTCATCCAGCTCTTCACCACAGCCAGCTCCATCAATCATCATCCAGCTCTTCATCATAGCCAGCTCCATTAATCATCATCCAGCTCTTCACCACAACCAGCTACATCAATCATCATTCCAGCTCTTCACTACAGCCAGCTCCATCAATCATCATCCAGCTCTTCACCACAGCCAGCTTCATCAATCGTCATCCAGCTCTTCACCATAATCAGGTCCATCAATCATCCAGCTCTTCACCATAGCCAGCTTCATTAATCGTCATCCAGCTCTTCACCACAGCCAATTTCATCAATTGTCATCCAGCACTTCACCATAGCCAGCTCCATCAATCATCATCCAGCTCTTCACCATAGCCAGCATCATCCATCATTATCCAGAACTTCACCATAGCCAGCTCCATCAATTATCATCAAGCACTTCACCACACCCAGCTCCATCAATCCTCATTCCAGCTCTTCACCACAGCCAGCTCCATCAATCATCATCATGCTCTTCACCACAACCAGCTCCATCAATCATCATCCAGCTCTTCACCATAACCAGCTTCATCAATCATCATCCAGCTCTTCACTATAGCCAGCTTAATCAATCATCATCCAGCTCTTCACCACAGCCAGCTTCATCAATTGTCATCCAGCACTTCACCATAGCCAGCTCCATCAATCATCATCCAGCTCTTCACCATAGCCAGCTTCATCCATCATTATCCAGCACTTCACCATGGCCAGCCCCATCAATAATCATCCAGCTCTTCACCATAGCCAGCTCCATCAATCATCATCAAGCGCTTCACCACACCCAGCACCATCAATCATCATTCCAGCTCTTCACCACAGCCAGCTCCATCAATCATCATCAAGCTCTTCACCACAGCCAGCTCCATCAATCATCATCCAGCTCTTCATCATAGCCAGCTCCATTATTCATCATCCAGCTCTTCACCACAACCAGCTCCATCAATTATCGTTCCAGCTCTTCACCACAGCCAGCTCCATCAATCATCATCCAGCTCTTCACCACAGCCAGCTCCATCAATCATCATCCAGCTCTTCACCATAACCAGGTCCATCAATCATCATCCAGC
>NW_025151121.1:0-1375 GCF_004010195.1 Chiloscyllium plagiosum | reverse complement strand
CTTCAAGTTAAATATGGACATGCTAATTAACACCTATCATCTCCCTCAGCTGAAGAATCAGTTCTCCTCCATGTTGAATAACACTTGGAGGAGCCACTGAAGGTGACAAGGACACAACATGTACCCTGGTGGGGGGGGGATTTCAATGTTCACCATCAAGAGTGTCTCAGCAGCAGTACGACTGATTGAGCTGGTCGGGTCGGAAAGGACAGAGCTGTTAGACTGGGTCTGCGGCAGGTGGTGAGGGAACCAACAAGAGGGAAAAACTTACTCGACCTCATCCTAACTATGATGAGGCTGCTCCTTTAACAAGGTGATGTTGGCCTTGGTTTTATTTTCAGGAGTTCGTAAAAACACAGGTTCTGAAAAGACTGGGTTTGATGGGTTTTTGGGCCAGTTTGATTATAGCTAACAGATACTGCCTCAGTCAAAAAACTTTCGAGATTTAGAAAAAAAAGGTGAAATGGAAAGTGGCCAGTTCTCCCAACTCAGCTTCTCACTGATTTGGTCTGGTTTTTGGCAGCCTGGCCATTGACTGAAAGCAGTCAGGCAGGTTTAAAGCTGCTGGACCCAAAGGAGGAGGTCCGTGCTGATCCTCCTCTCTCTCTGACATCTCTCCTGGAAGACCCTGTGTTTGAGTTTACCTTGTGTGCCCAGTAGGATTGTCACAAACATTTGGAACAGCATCATTAAGTTGGAATAATTTGTTGGGTTTTCAGATAGGTTAAATTATTTGGTATACTGCTGTCTTTTTCAGTGTTTAATTTGTCAATCTCATAAATAAATCCTGTTTTGTTCCACACCGATCCTCCGAAGAGTAACCCATCCAGACTCATTCCCCTACTCTGTACTTATCCCTGACAAATGCACATAACCTACACATCCCTGAATGCTATGGGCAATTTAGCATGGGCAATTCACCGAACCTGGACATATTTGGATTGGGGGAGGAAACCGGAGCACCCAGAGGAAACCCAAGCAGACACAGGGTGAATGTACAAACTCCACACAGTCAGTCGCCCGAGACAGCTCAGAAGAAAGAACCAAGTCCAGAGGATTCTGAATTGGGCATTCCTCAAATTAAATTGGACAATGAGAAAGTTGTCAAAAATTGGGATAAATGATTGAGTTACCTTCCAGTGGAAAATCAAAATGACCTGAAAGTTATTACTCTCACATGGGGAGGTATGTGGGAAGAAGCTGGGAAGTACTTCCCGAATTACGTATGTTGTAGATAGAGGAGATGCTGTTCCGATTAAGCAAACTCCTTACCGGAATAACCCTCTAAAGCTGGCACAGGTTCAAAAGGAGATTGAACACATGCTCCAAGATGACATAATCAAAGCGAGTTACAGTGAGTAGAGCTAAACCATAG
>NW_025151120.1:0-1375 GCF_004010195.1 Chiloscyllium plagiosum | reverse complement strand
CATGTAAGATCCACTTACATGATTAAGCAGATGGAACCCGTTATTCAAGTATTCCCCCCACCTCTTTCTTCAGTTCTATCCAACACTCCCAGCTCTAAAATATATTTGATATCCAGTTCCCAAAATCTTTTTCCATTTGTCATGTCTCTCTAATGTCATTAAATCATAAACATTTCCCTCAATGCATGCACTGATTTCCTCAATCTGGTTTGAGAATGCCACACACATTCAGAAAGAGCACCTTTCCTTCAACTTTTTAATCCATTATTCCCTGCTTCATTGTTCCTTTATTTCTCACATTGAAGCGGTCAAAAGCAGTCTGACATTGTCATACGCACAGAACCTGATGTGATAGGGAATGTCTCATTCAGCCCAATCACCATACCTGGGTATATTCTGACCCACCGGTAGGGCGGACCCACCAGTGGTGGGTGGACCCTGGGTTACAATTCGGAAAGGAATTCCTCTGGAATTCCTCAACATGGATTCCATAACCCAGAAAATGTCATGGTAACAGGTCAGAGATGGTCAAGAAAATCGCCTGATAATGTACATCTACTGCCATCCACACCACCTCGCCATAATAAATCAGATCCCCTCGTGGTTGAAAACAAATTGAAGGAAGCACTGAGGGTGACACGGACAAAGTACGTACTCTGGAGTTGGGACTCCCATGTCCATAATCAAGAGTAGCTCCACATGCCCACCACTCTGAGCATGTCGAGGCCTCAAATAAACAGCAGCCAGACTATTGGGCATGATGGGGAAACCAGCCAGAGGGAAACAATCTCACCAAACAGTTTGCCACATACAGTCCTGGCGGAGTGAAACTCACAGCCACGTATAGAAGATACCGCTGACTGTGTTATGTCAAGGAGGGAGTACTTTGAAAGGACAGATCAAACGGAAACCAGGTATTTATGAGGCACCGTGGGCCATCAGCAGCTGCAGCATCAATGGCCTTCCCTTCATCATATCGGGAGAAGTGGTCTGTTCACTAATGATTATAAAATGTTCAGCAAATTTCAAAACTACACTATATTGAAGCAGGCTATTCAGCCCATGAAGAGTTTTAATCAGGAACAGAATGAGCTTCTTCGTCAGCAGTTGGAGCATATCTATGAATCTCTCATGCCTGTTACATAGGAAGCTGAATTGATCATTCAGGCTTTCAAAGCTGTTGCACATGTATACGAAAGGACTGGTTATTGACGGGAAGCAGGGATACATTAGCCTTTACCAGTTTAACACAAATTTATGGCCATAAATAAACAGTGACCAGTGCGGTAAGCTGAAATGTTTGCAAAACTATGTTAAACACTAAGCAAACAGTTCTTCCTAACCATATCGGAAATTAAAGACGGTAAGTAGCAAA
>NW_025151119.1:0-1375 GCF_004010195.1 Chiloscyllium plagiosum | reverse complement strand
ATTAGAAGATTTATATGTTTGATTTATTTTATTATTTGCATACTTAATAGGTCAGGAAAGTAAGTTTATTTTATATATCAGGTGCTACTGCAAGTGACTTCATTTTCGGCTTGATGACATTGAGGGCATATACGAGACAGAGAGTCAGATGTCTGGTAGAATTGGGACATTTGTTGCACACCAGGATCAGTCAGGTAGATGGGTGACTCTCAGGAAAGGTAAGAAGCGAGTTCAAAAGTCTCCTGGAGCTTTTCTTCTCTCAAGCAGACATTCCGTTGTGGGTCCTGTTGAAAGGGATAGTCTCCCGGAAGAAAACAGAAGAGACAGTCAGAACTTGGGCATGAAGAGTGGATCGTATGTGAGACAGGGTTTGACAAAATTTAAATTGTTATCGGGGACTTTCCTATCAGGGGCACAGACAGAAGATTCCACGGCAGTGAGCATGAATCAAGGACAGTATGTTGCTTTCCTGGTGCCAGGACTAAGGACATCTCAAAACATTTGGAGCATATTGTTCAAAGGGAGAGTGAAATGCCAGAAGTTATTGTACACATTGGTAGGAGCGACATACTTCCAGAAAAGCTTAAGGCCTTAGAGAGTGTATATAAGATGTTTGGTAGAAGATTAAAAAAAATAAACTCAAAAGTAGCAATCTCTGGTGTCAAACTCAAATGAGGGAAGGAATAAAAGAATAAAAGAGGTAAATCAATGGCTGAAGAGGTGGGGTGATGTTCAGGGATTAAGGTTCTTAGATCTTTGGGATCTCTTCTGGGGCAGAAAAGACTTGTTCAAAAAGGATGAGTTTCAGTTGAACTGGAAAGGGACTAATGTCTGAGTGTGGAGATTTGCTCGTTTTATTCAGGGACAATGTAAACTATTGGTGGTGGCGGGGTGGGTTGGGGGTGGTAATGGTGGGGAATGGAGGGATCCTCATTAGCAGAGTAAATAGAAAGATAGATGAGGATAGCTCTGAATCTGAAAAGAACAACTTAATTAGAAAAATACACACAAGAGCAAGTCAGAGGATGAATTAACACTGAAGAATTAAATTGCATTTATTTCAGTGCAAGAGGTGTTACAGGTAAGGACGGTGAAGTCAGGGCATATTTGAAAACAGGGATTGGAATGTCATATCTATTACAGAAACTTGGCTGAGGGATGGGCAGGATTGGCAGCTTCATGTCCCAGGTTTCAGATGCTGTAGGGAGGATAAGAAAAAGGGGCAAAATAGGTCAGGGAGTGGTGTTTTTGATGAAGAAAAACATTACTGCTGTAACAATAGAAGACATTTCTTAAAAATGGTCCTGTAAAAATACATGAATTGAAAGTAGAAATAAGAAAGGAATGCTTACCTTGCTGTGATTGTATGATACAG
>NW_025151118.1:0-1375 GCF_004010195.1 Chiloscyllium plagiosum | reverse complement strand
ATGACCTCCCAGAGTACTCAATACTCTGATCAAAAAAGGAAAGAATACCAAACGCCTTCTTCACTAACCTATCTACCTGAAACCTCACTTTCAAGGAGTTATGAACCTGCACTCCAAGGTCTCTTTGTTCAGCAACACTCCCTGGGACCTTACCATTAAGTGTATAAGTCCTGCTAAGATTTGCTTTCCCAAAATGCAGCACATTTCATTTATCTGAATTAAACTCCATCTGCCACTTCTTAGCTCATTGGCCCATCTGATCAAGGTCCTGTTGTAATCTGAGGTAACCTTCTTCGTTGACCACTACACCTCCAATATTGGTGTCATTTGCAAACTTACTAACTGTCCTCTTATGCTCGCATCCAAATCATTGATGTAAATGACAAAAAGTAGAGGACCCATGACCGATCCTTGTGGCACTCCACTGGTCACAGGCCTCCATTCTGAAAAACAACTCTCCATCACCACCCTCTGTCTTCTACCTTTGAGCCAGTTCCTGTATTCCATGAAATCTAACCTTGCTAATCAGTCTCCCATGGTAAACCTTGTTGAATGCCTTACTGAAGTCCATATGGATCACATCTACTGCTCTGCCCTCATCAATCCTCTTTGTTACTTCTTCAAGTTTGTGTGACATGATTTCCCACGCATAAAGCCATGTTGACAGTCTTTGCCTTTCCAAATACAGGTACATCCTGTCCCTCAGGATTCCCTCCAACAACTTGCCCATCACTGATGCCAAGCTCAGTGGTCTACAGTTCCCTGGCTCGTCCTTACCACCCTTCTTAAACAGTGGCACCACTAGCCAACCTCCAGTTTACCGGCACCTCACCTGTGTCTATTGATGCTACAAATATCTCAGCAAGAGGCTCATCAATCACCTCCCTAGCATCCCACAGAGTTCCAGGGTACATATGATCAGGTCCTGGGGATTTATCCACCTTTAATCCAGCACTCCCTCCTCTGTAATCTGGACATTTTGCAAGATGTCACCATCTATTTCCCTACATTATGTATCTTCCATGTCCTTTGCCACAGTAAATACTGATGGAAAATACTCGTTTAGTATCTCCCCCATTTTCTATGGCTCCACACATAGGCTGCCTTGCTGATCATTTAGGGGCCCTATTCTCTCTCTCGTTACCCTTTGTACTTAATGTATTTGTAAAAACGTTTTGGATTCTCCTTAATTCTATTTGCCGAAGCTATCTCATGTCCCCTTTTTGCCTCCTGATTTCCCTCTTAAGTAAACTCCGACTGCCTTTAGACTCTTCGAAGGATTCACTCGATCGATCCTGTCTATACCTGACATATGCTTCCTTCTGTTTCTTTACCAAATCCGCAATTTCTTTAGTCATCCAACATTCCCTATTCC
>NW_025151117.1:0-1375 GCF_004010195.1 Chiloscyllium plagiosum | reverse complement strand
GATTTCCTGATTTTGAACATGATTTGTGGAATCGGAAGATTTAAAGCTTGAATGGATATGGGATTCTGAGGCATTTTTTTCTCATTACGTGCTAAACATCAGCGTTTGACCTGTCCTGAAATATTGTTGATACATGCTTAGCACCAGAGCGATAATTACAGAACTATTGTGGAACATTTCCCCGTTAAACAATCTGACATATCGAGAATAACTAACTTGTAAACTTTAATCCCTTTGAAGTTTTCTGAATATCCTTTCAGCACATCTGGTGAAAAGAAACCTCCGGCATTTTTTTTTATTTCCAGGTCGCGGTCATTAATGACAAGTACCTTCAATGGTTCTTTGATGTCACAAGAATTGACTCAACTTCTCTAAAGTGGTACTACTGTGGTACTACTCTCAGAAGCTGTTTAAATTAGGCACTGAGCGGACACTTCTTCCTGAAGATGTTTTCAAATCAATCAAACTCGTCTTTTGTAACGTTGTTCCTTTCAGGACTGTCTACTTAGAAAGGGTCAACTGGAGAGCTTCTGGATACTGAGATTTGTTCCAATGTTAATCACAACGCGAGGCTTGTTTGTGGCAGGATTGAAGATTTTCAAAGTCACAATTTAGTTGTGAGACTACTTAACGTTGTTTGTTATATGCTGCTGATTTATTTATTTCCAGGAGGCATGTGTTCAAAATTATGGGATTGTACGTGTTGTTGAAATATGCAATATACTTTCGCGTCAAATGATCTCATGATGCCTCAGTAATGGTATTACGGAATATAGTCTTGTCCACGGATATCAATACATAATCCCTGCTAAATCCTGAGGTAACAGAATGTGGTTGAATCTGCTGTTGAAACTGCTTCCAGCCACAGCATCAACAAGGTTCCCAGTTTCGATCTGTCAGATTAATTCACATTTTATGCCCAGATATCTATGCACAGTGTTTGGAACATAAAGGGAAACAGGACAATGTACACTAAAATTGAGAAGTACTCAGAGTTGCAACATTCAGAGGACAGAAATTAATTGTCCTCGTGAAAATGTGATTTGAAAGCTGTCGTTCTGGTACCCGGTATTCAAGTATTGCCAAATCCGGTTGCACTTCTGCTTGACCAGTTCAAACACAGTAAAAACACAGAGCACGTTTACTACCATTACCCAGCATTTCCTCACTGAAATCGCTATCTGTGTTGAGACAGTAAAGCAACCTGAGTAATGTTTGATTGTTAAAGTTATGTAAAGGAATGCCTTCGGAAAAAAAGGTTACATTCTAACTCATGATCTCCAGTCCAATGCTGCACCTCAGTGTAGCATATGGATCAGTGCAGAAGAAGTTATCATCTCAAGTGGACTTACACAATTTCAATGATTGAAGTGAC
>NW_025151116.1:0-1375 GCF_004010195.1 Chiloscyllium plagiosum | reverse complement strand
ACATAGCGTTAGGACAGTGGAGACATTTACAAAGGTCAATAATTGCCCCTCACTCTCTTCTAAACTCCCATACAAACGAGGTCGACTTTCCTCATGAAAATGCTCATGCATGTCTGGCACGAATTAAGTACATTTTCTCTGGAATGTATTCATATCATGTATGTAATTAACAGAATTATTGAGCAAAGATGAACAGACGATTCATGATGTGTTTTCTGGATCACAGTACCTTTATTCACATGGACAAAACACAGCCAATAAATAGTCAGTGAGGGATGCAGAATGCATTTTTTTTCCTGCTCTTCGGTTATTTTGACAATCAATGTGGTGGAAGTTATATCATTATCAAAGTAGTTACCTCCTTATCACAACCGTCAAATAAATGATTTAACTAACTGAAAGATATGTCATAATAAGTTCGCTTCTCCTTCTGGCTCATAATGGGATCCAAGTTCCATCTGAGCTCCTCAATCTTGTCAGTGCTTAGCGAGATTTTGATCCGTCTCGGAGTCGATGACTGAACCTGGACCATTAAGTCTGCAGAGCTCGGTCTTCTATTTCACACAGAGATGAGTTTCTGATCACATTTGAAGTCGGTTAGTACAACTGCGGTAATTTGACCACCATTACTTCACCAACCTCTGTCGATGTCTATCTTCCTCTATGACTGCAACATTCATGCACGTCGGTTGCAGTTGCAGATTCACTTATTCCAATACACGTTCTCAACGACATTCTGCACAACCCTCTTCATCTCATCCACAACTCTTCTGCCGAGAACCAAATTA
Source organism: Chiloscyllium plagiosum (assembly GCF_004010195.1). Taxonomy (NCBI): domain Eukaryota; kingdom Metazoa; phylum Chordata; class Chondrichthyes; order Orectolobiformes; family Hemiscylliidae; genus Chiloscyllium; species Chiloscyllium plagiosum. The sequence goes on along the minus strand of NW_025151116.1, from coordinate 587 downwards.
CACAGAGTCCTGTTCACCCATCACTTCTCCCCTCACTGACCGACACTGGCTTTCATTATGCTAACGCGTCCATATTAATATTCGCTGCCTTTGTTGGGCACACCTCAAACGTCACTCCACAAATGAGTCACATTCCCACAACGTTTGCATGCTCATTTTGATCCTTTTCCCTTTCTGAAATTATCCAAATCTGTTTTTTCGACTAAATGCCCTTTTTCTTTATTTCTTTCCCTGACCATGAACTTGGACTCTGTCGGGTTAATAGTGCTGGCTTGAGGAAGTTCGGAAAGTATGATATTGTGCAACTTGTGTATTCACTTCCCATTGTATGCTAAGGAGTTCCCTGTTGAACAGGCCGTTTGTGTTCTTGTGACACTCCTCTTTGCAAGTTGTTCTGCTTCTCTTATTTGATGGTCTGCTTGTCATTTTGTGTTAATTATGCGTTCACTCAAATAACGAAGCCGCATTCCCCGCTTCCAACCCATATGCTTCAGGTTGGATGTCTGGCAAGAAATAGTAGCTAAGCAGAAATGAGTGTGCGTTTGAAATACTTGTTGAGTATGTAAGGTTGTAAACTAGACTAAGGG
>NW_025151115.1:0-1375 GCF_004010195.1 Chiloscyllium plagiosum | reverse complement strand
CCAACCGCCCACTATGCTATGTGTAATGAACCTGCCTTTGACATCTCCCTGAACCTTCCTGCAATCACCTTCAAATTCTGAGCCCATAATTTCCCATTGTGAAAATGGCTTTCCGTCTCTGGCTATCCACTCCATCTATGCCTCGCCTCATCCCGTACACATCTATCATGTCACCTCTAATTCATTTGCGTTCCAAAGAGAAAAGCCCTAGCTCCCTCAACCTTTCTTCATAACACCTGCCCTCCAGTCCAGTTAGAATTCTGAGAAGTACACCCTGCACCCTCTCTAAAGCTTCTACATCTTTGCTGGAAAAAGGCAAAAAAAACTGAACACAATATACCAAGTGTGGTCTAACCAGGGATATATGGAGCTGCAGCATAACCTCATCGGTCTTAAACTCAATCCTACTGCTAATGAAAGGCAACACACCATACGCCGCCTTCATAACCCTATCAACTTGGTGACAAATTTGATGGATCTGCGGACGTGGACCCCAATATCCTTCTGTTCCTCTAGACTGCCACGAATCCTGTCTTTAATCCTGTAAAGGTTTTCAGCAGATCCTTCAATCTTAAACCCTCCCTATCTTGATAGTTTTCTCCAGTTCTACAACACTCATAAACCGTGAAACCTCTTCAAGTGTCTTGACTCCTCTTTAACTCTGTAACCTCCTTTATGTTTATGAACCCTCAAAATTACAGAAGCCCCTTTTAGCCACTGCAATATACCTCATATCTGCATAACCCTCTTGTCCTGATATCCCTGCCTATCTCTGCAACTCCCATCACCCTCCAGTGCCCTTCTGGGAAACATTGCAGAGGATGAAAGAGTTGTAGAGACTGGACCATGTTCTGGAGGTAGGAAGGGCTGCAAAACCTGGAGGGTGGTACAAATTTAGGAAGGGACGTGTTTAGAGGTAGCGGGAATCTTAGAACCTGTGGGAGGGATTAAGTTACAATGGGTTGTGGAAGCTGAAGGATTTAACAATTTGAATGATGGATTTTAAAAAAAAAAATCTATTGGACTATTAGGCCAATCTTGATGTCCTAATTCTTGAAGTTTTACTGGAATGTGTGAGTACAGCTTCAGATTGCCAGGCTGGGAGATGTGATTTCAGATGTGAATCTATTTGCCCATTCTGTCTATGTGCCTAACACTGACCTGGTGCTGCTTTGCTACAAAGCACTCTCCATCCATCTGGTCACCTCCAGATCTACAGGACCCACCAGAGCTCACCTCATAAAAGCCTTAATTTTGAATGTTCTTTACTTTTTCATTACTTTTAAGTGGCAGTTTAGCGAGATGCAGGAATTGGATAGTGTCCATTTTGAGAGAATGAAAACTTTATCGTTGGAAATTGGGAAGCCTTCCAAAA
>NW_025151114.1:0-1375 GCF_004010195.1 Chiloscyllium plagiosum | reverse complement strand
AACAATTTCTTCCTTGCTGTTATTAAACGTATGAATGGACCTGTCATATATTAGAGTTGATCCTTCACTGCACTTGCTCAAAAGCTGTGAAACTATATTAAACTGATCTCCTTATGTAAGGTATGATTTGTACTGAAGAGAGTGCAACACAATATTTTTTACTGTTTCTCAGAATGTATGACTATCATAAAACAAGCAAAATCAATCTGCATACCATACGTTTGCTGAAGAAGGGCTTATGCCCGAAACGTCGATTCTCCTGTTCCCTGGATGCTGCCTGACCTGCTGCGCTTTTCCAGCAACACATTTCCAGCTCTGATCTCCAGCATCTGCAGACCTCACTTTCTCCTACCATACGTTTGGGTCTGGTCTGCTCGATAACGCCTTCAACCTATTTCTCCTGTGGTCTGTGAAAAAAAAAATCACTATCCATTACTTCCATGCCTGTCATAATTTCGAAAGGATCTATTTAGTCTCCCTCAGCCTCGACGCTCATGTGAAAGAAATGATTTATTATATTGTCCCGCATCATTTATGATGGGAGCTGGCAGGATTGCAGAGTTTCTGTCTGATCATGAAAGATGAAGTCAATTAGACTTGTCTATCCGTTGCTTCTTATGGTTTCTGGCATGCAACTATTTCTGTGACGTAGCTTCACCAGGTTGACACCTTACGTTTAGATATACCCAGTGTATGCACTCATAGAACATAGGACATAGAAAAGTACAGCACAGAACAGGCCCTTTGGCCCACGAGATTTAATCCGTATGTCAAATATAGTAACTTAACCTACGCACCCCTCAACTCACTGCTATCCATGTGCATGTCCAGCAGTCGCACCAATGTCCCCAGTGACACTGCTTCCATGACCACAGCTGGCAACCGATTCCATGAATTCACAACTCTCTGCGTAAAGAACCGACCTCTAACGTTTCCTTCTTACCTTCCTCCTAATATCTTCAAACTATGACTTCTCGTACCAGTGAATCCCGCCCCGGGGAAAAGTCTCTGGCTGTTGATTCTATCTATTCCTCACATTATTTTCTATACCTCGATCAGGTCTCCTCTCTTCCTCCTTCTCTCCAGAGAAAAAAATCCGAGCTTACTCAAACTTTCTTCATAAGGCAAGCCCTCCAGTCCAGGCAGAATCCTGGTAAACCTTCTTTGCTTTTCTCCAAAGCTTCTGCATCTTTCCTATGGTAGGGCGGCCAGAACTGGACGCAAAATTCCAAGTGTGGTTTCATCAGGGACTTATAGAGCTGCAGCAAATCCTCGCAGCTCTTAAACTCGATCCCACATGAATGAAAGCCAAACCGCCATATGGTTTCTTAATAACCCTATTCACTTGGGTGGCAACTTTGAGTGATCTATGTAC
>NW_025151113.1:0-1375 GCF_004010195.1 Chiloscyllium plagiosum | reverse complement strand
GGTGGTCATGATGGGGGACTTTAACTACCCTAAACATTGACTGGAAATGCTATAACACTCGTAATTTGGATGGATCAGTTTCTGTCCGATGTGTGCGAGAGGTTTTCCTGACACATTATGTCGAAGGGCCGACAAGAGGGGAGGCCACACTGGATTTGGTTCTTGAAAATGAAACAAGCCAGGTGTTTGATTTAGTTGTGGGTGAGTACTTTGAAGACATCATTCAGTTATGTTTATTTTAGCAATGGAAAGGGATAGGTACATGCTACAGGTCAAGAGTTATGGATGGGGTAAGTGCAATTATAATGCGATTAGTCAAGAATTAGGATACACAGAATGGGGCAGCAAAATGCAGGGGCTGCAGACAATGGAACTGTGGTGCTGTGGAGGTTTAAGGAACAGATATTGCGTGTACTTGATAGGTATGTACCTGTCAGGCAGGGAAGAAGTGATAAGGTCAGGGAACCGTGGTTTACTATACGAATTGCATCACTTGCCAAGATAGGAAGGAGGCATATGTGTTGATTGGGCAAGATGGTTCAGATGAGGCGAGGGAGAGTTACAGATCAGCTAGGAAGGATTTAAAGAGAGAGTTCAGAAGAGCAAAGAGAGGACACGAGCAGTCTTTAGCAAACAGAATAAAGGAGAACCCGAAAGATTTCTACAGATATGTCAGGAATAACAGGATGACTAGAGTAGGAATAGGGCCAGTCAAAGACAGAAGTGGGAAGTTGAGTGTGGACACTGTGGAGATCGGAGCGATGCTAAACGAACATTTCTCATTGATTTTCAATCAGAAAAAGGAGAATATTGCAGAGAAGAATGAGATACAAGATATTAGACTAGAAAGGATCTAGTTTAGTTAGGAACAGGTGTTATCAATTCTAGAAGGATTGAAAGTAGACAAGTCTGCTGGGCTGAATGGGATTTAACCGAGCATTCTCTGGGAAGTTATGGAGGAGATAGCTGAGACTTTGACTTTGATACTTGAGTCATCACTGTCGACAGAGTTAGTACCAGAGGACTAGAGGGTTGCAAATATTGTGTCCTTGTTCAAGAAGGGCAGTGGAGATGACACAGGTACTTATAGACCAATGAGCCTTAAATCTGTTATAGGAAAGAATTTGCAAACGATTATCAGAGATAAGATTTATAATCATCGAGCAAGAAACAATTTGATGTCAGATAGTCAACATGGTTTTGTCAGTTGTAGGCCGTGTCTCATGCAACCTTATTGTGTTTTTTTTTAGAAGGTAACCAAGCATGTAGATGAGGGTAGGGCAGTTGACGTGGTATACATGGGCTTCAGCAAAGCCTTTGATAACGTTCCACACGCAGGCTGTTAGAGAAAATTCAGAGGCATGGAATTGAGGGT
>NW_025151112.1:0-1375 GCF_004010195.1 Chiloscyllium plagiosum | reverse complement strand
GGTTTTCATCCAGAGGCTGTTGGGGTCAGGAATGAAGAGTACAGTTGGTACAGATAACCTCACAATCATTAATAAATACATGGCCATGCCCTTGAAGTGCCATAGCATGCATGGCTATGTGCCTTGTATCGGAAAGTGGGACTAATGTAGGTCGTGCTGTATTTATGACAGTGCAGAATCAGTACTTCTGTGATTGTATGGGTTGGACGGTCAATTGTTGAGCAGCATAAGACAGGAATTGATGAGTTTCTGAAGAATGCATTAACTAGGGTTATAGAAGTGAACTTGTCTCCATGAGCTAGAACAGGGGAAGCTCAAAGTGTCTAACGCCTTGCTCCCTCCCTGATGTTTCTGTGCAGTGTGCAGGAAAGCTCTGTCATTATTGTCACAAGTTCTTAAACATTAGGAAGGCGGCATCTGTCTGGTTGAAAGCACTGTGTTTCCCGTTCCCTTCTCCAAAGCTCGTTGCTGGTGTTCTGTCTAGTTTTATCATTTAAGAACTCACAGTAATTTGATACAATTGAGTGTTTTGCTTGGCCGTTTCAGAAACCATTGTAGAGTTTATCACGTGTCTGTGTGTCTGGAGACACTTGCAGGCCAGACCAGGAAGCACAGGAGATTCACTTCCTGAAAGTACATTGGGGAAGGGACAGATGTTTACAATGGACATTAGATTCAAAGATGTTTACAATGGACATTAGATTCAAGGTCAATATTACTGGCACCAGATTTTATGTCTCGATACTTTGTTAATTGTTTTCAACTTCCACCAGCTGCCAGAGCATTATCCTGGTCTGGATCAGTACTCCAGTGACATTTGCACAACGCTGCTTGACAGCTCTGTCAAAAATAACTCCCACCAATGCGACTATCGCGACGGGACTGAGGGCGTGGTAAATGGTCAGACTGTAGTCATTCCCTTGTTATGGGACTGGATATAGTTGAGGAACTTTCCACAAGGCCAGGCAGACGTCAGAGTTGGAGCTGGAATGAAACTGCTTCCACACCCACACAGCTTGTTGTGCAGTACAATCTTGATTCCTATTGCAGGAATGGTGTCAGAGCCCATTGCCTTTGTCATATCTGCTGTGTTCAGCTGTTTCTTCATGTCACGTGCAGCAAATCGAATTAGTTGAAGACTGGCATCTGGGATTCTGTGGGCATCATGAGGGGGGTGAGGTGGATTATCGACTCAACACTTCTGGCAGAGGATGGTGCAGATACTACATCCTTGTCTTTTACACTGATGTACAGGGCTAGGGATATTTGTGGAGCCCTCTCCTCCTGTAAGTTGTTTATTAATCCATCGACATTGATGACTGGATGTGGCTTGGCTGCAGAATTTCGATCTTATCTGTTTGTCTTGGAATAATTT
>NW_025151111.1:0-1375 GCF_004010195.1 Chiloscyllium plagiosum | reverse complement strand
GCCCAGGTGTGTCCTGTGCACTTTGGGACGGCATGGCGGCTCAGTGGTCAGCACTGCTGCCTCACAATACCAGAGACCCAAGTTCAATTCCAACCTCGGACGACTGTCTGTGTGGAGTTTGCACATTCTCCCAGTGTCTGCATGGGTTTCCTCCGAGTGCTCTGCTTACCTCCCACAATCTAAAGATTTGCAGGTTAGGTGAATTGGCCATGCTAAATTGTCCATACTGTTCAGGTATGTGTCGATTAGGTGTGTCAGTCAGGGGTAAATATAGGGTGGGTTGCTCTTCGTTGGTCAGTGTGAACTTGTTGGGCTGAAGGGCCTGTTTTTACACGATAGGAATTCTATGAAAAACAAGATGAACCCATCCAGCTAACTTTTGCCCCATCCATTTAAGTTCGATCAGTGAAGTGATGGAAGGTGGTATTGTCAGTACTATCAAGCAGCAACTGTTCAGCAATAACCTGCTCAGTGATGCCCAGTTTGGGTTCAGCCAGGGCTATTGGAGTTCCTGACCTCTTTACAGCCTTGATTCAAACATGCCCAAAAGAGCTGAATTCCAGATGTGAGGTGAAAGTGACAGCCGTGACAACAAGGGCAAATTTGACCAGGTATGGCACCAAGGAATCCTACCAGAACTGGAGTCGATGTGAATTGGGGAAAACTCCGGTTGGAGCCATACCTGGCACAAAGAAAGATGTTTGTAGTTGTTGGAAGCCAGCACCTTGGTTCTAGTTTATCTCTGGAAGAGTTCTTTCAGGAAAGTGTCCTAGGACCAACTACCTTTAGCTGCTTCATCAATAACCTTGTTCATCATAAGGTCAGAAGTGGGAATGTTTGTTGATGATTGCACAATATTCAGCATCATTCGCGACGACTCAAGAACTGAAGCTGTCCATGCCCAAATGCAGCAAGATCTGGAGAATATTCAGGCTTGGGCTGAAAACTGGCAAGTAACATTCATGGCATAAAAATGTCAGTCAATAGCTATCTGTAATAAGAGATAATCTAACTGTCGTCCCTTGGCATTCAGTGGTGTTACCATTGCTGAATCCCCACTACCAACATCCTGGAGATTACCACTGACTAGAAGCTAAACTGAATTAGGCATATAAATACAGTGGCTGCAAGAGCAGGTTAGAGGCTTGGAATCCTAAGGGATGAACTCACCTCCTTGCTTCCCAAACCCTGTCCACCATCTAAATGGGTGGATAAAGAGTGGAGCTAGAAAAAGCACAGCAGGTCAAGCAGCATCCGAGGAGGAGAGGAGCTGACGTTTCAGATGGGAACCTTTCATCAGGACTGGGGCAGTGAAAGGGGTTGTGAAATAAATAGAGGGGGAGAGGATAGGGGAATTGTGGGTGAGATAGGAGGT
>NW_025151110.1:0-1375 GCF_004010195.1 Chiloscyllium plagiosum | reverse complement strand
GTCCCCAGAGGGATGTTGCCTGTCCCATATTTTTATGGCTGCTCCTCGTGTAAGTCCCCTTTCTTCTCCAGGAAATAGTATATTCAAAATATACATTAACTCAGTCCATGTGTACAGACTGGGCCCCAAGAATTGATCAATTTGTTCAGACAACCCTACTGGATCCTCATCCAGGACCTTCATCTCCTTTTTAAATGTTCTGACCTCCCCACTGGTGAGGGGGTACTTACAAACCCATTCTCTTTGGCCCCTACTCGTACCTCCCGAAGGGGATAAGTCTTTACGCTCTTCCCCTTTTTGTTTTCCTCCCCTAGGCTTTGGTTTAGATACTCCGGAGGTCTCCTCTACATCTACTTTATCTTCCCTTTCTTTCATTGAGGATTGAGGGTCAGGGACAACAACATTCCGTCCACTGCCCCTTCTTCCTCCTCTTGTGGGTCATCCGTTCCCTGTCCCTGTCTATCTGTCTCTCCTCCTCCTCCACTTCCACCCAATCTGATTTTATGGTACGGGGGGTGGGTCAAGCAGCCAAGAGGATCCCAGGGATTGAGTGGGGTAGAGGAGTAATGCCTTGTCCTTACTACCATCACTCCCAAACTGCCCTTCCAACAGGACGCATTGTCCGCCTCTTCTTGACTAAAAGGTTGTTTTCCATTCACATACAAACCTAAATACTGACATAGGAGAAAGTGAGGACGTCATTCCTGAAGAAGGGCTCATGCCCAAAACGTCGATTCTCCTGCTCCTTGGATGCTGCCTGACCTGCTGCGCTTTTCCAGCAACACATTTTCAGCTCTATATATTGACATACCCAATCTTCGTCCGAACCGTACTTTGGCCAGAAGACAGCCGGACAAAGGATTGGTTCTTTGGTCCATACAAAACAACAATATTTCATCATTTTCTTTTTATCTTTTCCCCTTGTATAAGTGTTACTTGCCCATTCCTGCAACATCCTCCCCAACGGACTTTCAGGAGGAATTTTACCAGGGACTTTTTCTTCCTTTACTCCATGACAGTTACTCTGCCTCCCCATTTCTCGGGGCCCTCGCCAGTCCCTCAGCGATTAAATACCCTTTATCCCGGCCACCAAGGCAATACTTAAAAGTCAGTTTTCTTACCTTGGTCTGTGCACAGCGATGCCTGGCCCATTTTCTGTATTTTCTATCGACGTCCATTCACTGTCTGATTCAGATGTCTCTCTTGTGGGATTCATACCAGTCGCCCAAGGGAGCGGACCAAACCAGGACACGAGACCGCTCCTCAATGGGGAACAGGATGCATCTTCCCATTGTCCAAGGCCAGCCACTCCCCCCGGCGATGGAAGAATATAACGGATGATCCCCCAGTTTTGAGAAACAAAGCTCACTCACTT